>NW_019235282.1:265-2249 GCF_002742605.1 Olea europaea var. sylvestris
AATTTCGTCATTTTTCTCGACTGTGTCGGAATGGGTTAAAATTTGATTGGTTGATCGGAAACGAAAATCGCGCCGAGGGCAATTTCGTATTTTTCGCGACTGTGTCAGAATTGGCTGAAATTTGACTTGGTGTTCAGAAATAAAAATCGCATCGGGGACAATTTCGTCATTTTTCTCGACTGTGTCGGAATGGGCTAAAATTTGACTGTTGATCGGAAACCAAAACCGCTTCAGGGGTAATTTCGTCATTTTTCACAACTGTGTCAGAATGGGCTGTAATTTGACTGGTTGATGGGAAATAAAAATCGCGCCGGGGACAATTTCGTCATTTTTCCCGACTGTGTCGGAAAGGGCTAAAATTTGACTCGTTGATCGGAAACAAAAACAGCTTCAGGGGCAATTTCGTCATTTTTCACGACTGTGTCCGAATGGGCTCAAATTTGGCTGGTTGATCGGAAACAAAAATCGCGCTGGGGCAATTTCATCATTTTTCGCGACTGTGTCGGAATTGGCTGAAATTTGACTGGCTGATCGGAAATAAAAATCGCGCCGGGGACAATTTCGTCATTTTTCTCGAATGCGTCGGAATGGGCTAAAATTTGATTGGTTGATCGGAAACGAAAATCGCGCCGAGGGCAATTTCGTATTTTTCGTGACTGTGTCGGAATGGGCAGAAATTTGACTGGTTGATCGGAAATAAAAATCGCGTCGGGGCAATTTCGTCGTTTTTCGCGATTGTGTCGGAATGAGCTCAAATTTGACGGGTTGATCGGGAACAAAAACCGCGCCGGGTGAATTTCGTCATTTTTCAAAACTGCGTCGGAATTGGCTAAAATTTGACGGGTTGATCGGAAACAAAAATCGAGCCGGGGGAAATTTCGTCATTTTTCGCGACTGTGTCGGAATGGGCTGAAATTTGACTGGTTGATCGGAAATAAAAATCGCGCCGGGGACAATTTCGTCATTTTTCCCGACTGTGTCGGAAAGGGCTAAAATTTGACTCGTTGATCGGAAACAAAAACAGCTTCAGGGGCAATTTCGTCATTTTTCACGACTGTGTCCGAATGGGCTCAAATTTGGCTGGTTGATCGGAAACAAAAATCGCGCTGGGGCAATTTCGTCATTTTTCGCGACTGCGTCAGAATGGGCTAAAATTTGACTGGTTGATCGGAAACAAAAACCGCGCCGGGGGCAATTTCGTCATTTTTCGCGACTGTGTCAGAATGGGCTGAAATTTGACTGGTTGATCGGAAACAAAAATCGCGCGGTGGGCAATTTCTTCATTTTTCGCAATTGTGTCGGAATGTGCAAATATTTGACAGGTTGATCTGGAACAAAAACCGCGCCGGGTGAATTTCTTCATTTTTCGCAAATGCGTCGAAAATGGCTAAAATTTGACGGGTTGATAGGAAACAAAAATCGTGCCGGGGGTAATTTCGTCATTTTTCGGCACTGTGTCGGAATGGGCTGAAATTTGACTAGTTGATCGGAAATAAAAATCGCGCCGTGGGCAATTTCATCATTTTTCGCGACTGTGTCGGAATGGGCTGAAATTTGACTGGTTGATCGGAAATGAAAATCGCGCCGAGGGCAATTTCGTATTTTTCGTGACTGTGTCGGAATGTGCTAAAATTTGATAGGTTGGTCGGAAACAAAAAATCGCGTCGGGGGCAATTTCGTCATTTTTCGCGACTGTGTCGGAATGGGCTCAAATTTGACAGGTTGATAGAGAACAAAAACCTCGCCGGGTGAATTTCGTCATTTTTCGCAACTGCGTCGGAATATGCTAAAATTTGACGGGTTGATCAGAAACAAAAATCGCGCCAAGGAGAATTTCGTCATTTTTCGCGACTGTGTCGGATTGGGCTGAAATTTGACTGGTTGATTGTAAATAAAAATCACGCCGAGGACAATTTCGTCATTTTTCTCGACTGTGTCGGAAAGGGCTAAAATTTGACTGTTGATCAAAAACAAAAAACGCTTC
>NW_019235283.1:0-2249 GCF_002742605.1 Olea europaea var. sylvestris
ACCATTTACACAATATATTGATAAGTATATGTTCACAACACCATGTGCACATAAAATATTTACACCAAAAATAAATAACGCCGTTACAATTGCATACAGAGATATAAACCATTAGAGTTCCTCAACCCAGCGTGGTGGATGCTGGAGTACAGAAAAATCTAAACCAGTTACAGTCTTAAAAATGACAACAGAAAATAGGTTGAAAAAATTGAAAAAAGAAATTTCTGAAACATATTCTGAAAATCCATTAGAAAAATGGAATACAGATAAAGTAAAGACAAAAATAGAATTAATCAATTTAGACACTATAGTAAGAGTCAAACCTATGAAATATAGTGTTGATGATCAAAAAGAATTTAAAAGCCAAATAAAAGAATTACTAGAAGCCAGATTAATTAGGCCTAGTAAAAGTCCACATAGCAGCCCAGCCTTTATGGTTAGAAAACATAGTGAGATAAAAAGAGGAAAAGCCAGAATGGTGATAAACTACAAGAAATTAAATGAAGTTACTAAATTTGATGGATACTACTTGCCAAATAAGGATACTCTTATTAAACAGGTACAGAACAAAAAGATATTTTCAAAATTTGATTATAAGTCAGGGTTTTGGCAAATCATGCTTACAGAAGAAAGTAAACCACCAACTGCATTTAGTACCCCCAATCTTTTAGGACAATACGAATGGAATGTAATGCCATTTGGATTGAAAAATGCACCACAGATAATCCAAAGAAGAATGGATGAGGTAATAAAACCTATTACTCATTTCTGTATTGCATATGTAGATGATTTATTTATTCATTCAAATAATATTGATGAACATATTGAATATCTTGAGAAATTTTGTTATATTATGAAAAAATATTGTATTACACTTTCTCAAAAGAAAGTTGAGATAGCTAGAACAGAGATAGAATTCTTAGGATTATTTATAAAAGAAGGAGAATTGCAATTGCAATCTCACATTGGAGAAAAATTTCAAGAATTTCTTGAAGAAATCAAAGATAAAAAACAATTACAAAGCTTCCTTGGTATATTAAATTATGCTGAAGGATTCATTGAAAATTGTGCCAAATTAAAAAATTATTTTCTTCCAAAGTTGAGAAAAAATACTATGTGGTCTTGGGAAGAACAAGACTGTAAAAATATAAGAAAAGTTAAAGAAGAGTTAAAGGTATTGCCCAAACTTGTAATACCACAAGAAGATGATTTCTTTATCTTGGAAACTGATGCTTCAGATTACTACTGGGGAGCAGTATTAAAGATAAAGAAGAATCATAAAGAATATAAATGTGAAAAAGATTGTTCTTGTCCTGAAATACTTGCAGGTTATACATCAGGAACCTTCAAAGAAGTAGAAACAAGATATGAGACGAATAGAAAAGAACTCATTGCTGTAAAAAGAGGAGTTCAGAAATATGAGGGTTATCTATTACCAAAGAAGTTCTTGATTAGAACTGATAATACTCAAAATAAAGCATTTTTAAAAAATAATGTTGATCCATCTATTGCCAATAGATATATTATTAGAATACAAATTTGGTTCTCATATTTCAAATTTGATATTGAATATATTAAAGGAAAAACTAACTTTCTTCCTGATTATCTTAGTAGGGATGGAGTTAGAACAATTAAGGACGAAAGTCCAAATACTTGAGATGAAAGTTTCCTATTTGGAAACCCAAATTCAAAATATCCAAGATAGCCTTAGAGGCAAAAATATAGCCCTAGAGGCAGAAGTTACTTGTACCAAAACTAGTATCCCTTTGCAGGGACTTGTGAATACTAGCGCTCTCCCCGAGGATAAAGGGAAAGCAAAGAAGGTAATAGGAACCCCTTCACAGGGAATACTCAAACCTATTACTGGTAATAAAGATATTCAAGATATCAAAAGAGAAGGTAGTTCTTCACAGAGCCAAACGCAAGCTAAACTTTCTATTGAAAGGATAGATCCAAAAGATATTGTCAAAATATGCCATGAAGCAAATTTCCCAGAAAAGATAACCATGAAGAAGTAACATTCTTTATTGTTATTTTCAATATTTTATCAGATTGGTATCTAGAGATTGGAAAGTAGATGAAGACTCTCCACTATTCAAAGTACCACAAGATAAATTTTGATCCAGGAGCACCAGCCAATTGGGTTCGAAATTGCTTTGAGATAGGAAATATACTTTGTATATATCCTAGCAAAGATCTCAAAGAGATAGCTCATCTTCCAGCCAACATCAGAAAAGCTGTCAAAAGAT
>NW_019235284.1:0-1604 GCF_002742605.1 Olea europaea var. sylvestris
GTTACGCTCAATTCTTCGTACGTCGACAATCCAAGCGTTCCAAATATGCAAGTGCTCATTCTTTCGAAAAATGGCCTAAATCCTTCGTACGTCACGATGAAGTGGTGAGTTCAATCCAAAACGGATGCTACATTTCCAAAAAGTTCTTATGGGCCCAAAGCGGACACCGTGTGCAAAAGTTATGCTCTATTCTTCGTCCGCCGACTCTCCTAGCGTTCTAAGTATACAAGCTCTCATTCTTTCGAAGAATGGCCAAAATCCCTCGTACGTCACGACGAAGTAGTGAGTTCAATCCAAAACCGTCGCTACATTTCCAAAAAGTACTTATGGGGCCAAAACGGACACCGTGTGCAAAAGTTAAGCTCAATTCTTCGTACGCCGACAATCCAAGCGTTCCAAATATGCAAGTGCTCATTCTTTCGATAAATGGCCGAAATTCTTCATTGGTCACGACGAAGTGGTGAGTTCAACCCAAAACGGTCGCTACCTTTCCAAAAAGTTCTTATGGGCCCAAAGCGGACACCTTGTGCGGAAGTTACGCTCAATTCTTCGTACGCCGACAATCCAAGCGTTCCAAATATCCAAGTGCTCATTCTTTCGAAAAATGGCCGAAATCCTTCATACGTCACAACGAAGTGGTGAGTTCAATAAAAAACGGTCGCTACATTTCCAAAAAGTTCTTATGGGCCCAAAGCGGACACCGTGTGCGGAAGTTACGCTCAATTCTTCGTACGCCGACAATCCATGCGTTCCAAATATCCAAGTGCTCATTCTTTCGAAAATGGCCGAAGTCCTTCATACGTCACGACGAAGTGGTGAGTTCAATCCAAAACAGACGCTACATTTTCAAAAAGTTCTTATGGGCCCAAAGCGGACACCGTGTGCGAAAGTTATGCTCAATTCTTCGTCCGCCGACTCTCCAAGCGTTCTAAGTATAAAAGCTCTCATTCTTTCGAAGAATGACCAAAATCCCTCGTACGTCGTGACGAAGTAGTGAGTTTAATCCAAAACGGTCGCTACATTTCCAAAAAGTACTTATGGGCCCAAAACGGACACCGTGTGCAAAAGTTACGCTCAATTCTTCGTACGTCGACAATCCAAGCGTTCCAAATATGCAAGTGCTCATTCTTTTGAAAAATGGCCCAAATCCTTCATACGTCACGATGAAGTGGTGAGTTCAATCCAAAACGGTCGCTACATTTCCAAAAAGTACTTATGGGCCCAAAACGGACACCGTGTGCAAAAGTTACGTTCAATTCTTCGTACGCCGACAATCCAAGCGTTCCAAATATGCAAGTGCTCATTCTTTCGAAAAAGGCCGAAGTCCTTCATACGTCACGATGAAGTGGTGAGTTCAGTCCAAAACGGACGCTACATTTCCAAAAAGTTCTTATGGGCCCAAAGCGGACACCGTGTGCAAAAGTTATGCTCAATTCTTCGCCGCCGACTCTCCAAGCGTTCTAAGTATACAAGCTCTCATTCATTCGAAAAATGGCCAAAATCCCTCGTACGTCACGATGAAGTTGTGAGTTCAATCCAAAACGGTCGCTACATTTCCAAAAAGAACTTATGGGCCCAAAGCGGACACCGTGTGCAAAAGTTAC
>NW_019235284.1:1689-2249 GCF_002742605.1 Olea europaea var. sylvestris
CAAAAGTTATGCTCAATTCTTCGTCCGCCGACTCTCCAAGCGTTCTAGGTATACAAGCTCTCATTCTTTCGAAGAATGGTCAAAATCCCTCGTACGTCGCGATGAAGTAGTGTGTTCAATCCAAATCGGTCGCTACATTTCCAAAAAGTACTTATAGGCCCAAAATGGACACCGTGTGCAAAAGTTACGCTCAATTCTTCATACGTCGACAATCCAAGCGTTCCAAATATGCAAGTGCTCATTTTTTCGAAAATAGGCCGAAATCCTTCATACGTCCTGATGAAGTGGTGAGTTCAATCAAAAACGGTCGCTACATTTCCAAAAAGTTCTTATGGGCCCAAAGCGGACACCGTGTGCAAAAGTTACGCTCAATTCTTCGTCCGCCAACTCTCCAAGCCTTCTAAGTATACAAGCACTCATTCTTGTGAAGAATGGTCAAAATCCCTAGTACATCGTGACGAAGTAGTGAGTTAAATTCAAAACGGTCGCTACATTTCCGAAAAGTACTTATGGGCCCAAAACGAACACCGTGTGCAAAAGTTACTCTCAATTCTTCGTAC
>NW_019235285.1:0-2249 GCF_002742605.1 Olea europaea var. sylvestris
GTCGGAACGGGCTTAAATTTGGCAGGTTGATCGGAAATAAAAATCGCGCCGAGGGCAAATTCGTCATTTTTGACGACTGTGTCAAATTGGGCTAAAAGTTGACAGGTAGATCGGAAACAAAAACCGCGCCGGGTCAATTTCGTCTTTTTTCGTGACCGTGTCGGAATGGGCTTAAATTTGGTAGGTTGATCGGAAATAAAAATCGCGCCAGGGGCAATTTCGTCATTTTTCGCAACTGTGTCGAAATGGGTTAAAATTTGACTGGTCGATCGGAAATAAAAATCGCGCCGAGGTCAATTTTGTCATTTTACGCGACTGTGTCTGAATGGGCTTAAATTTCGCAGGTTGATCGGAAATAAAAATCGTGCCGGGGGGCAATTTCGTCATTTTTCACGACAGTGTCGAAACGGGCTAAAATTTGACAGATAGATCGGAAACAAAAACCGCGCCGAGTCAATTTCATCTTTTTTCGCGACTGTGTTGGAATGGGCTTAAATATGGCAGGTTGATCGGAAATAAAAATCATGCCGGGGGCAATTTCGTCATTTTTCGCGATTGTGTTCAAGTGGGCTAAAATTTGACATGCTGATCGGAAATAAAAATCGCGCCGGGGGCAATTTCGTCATTTTTCACGACAGTGTCGAAACGGGCTAAAATTTGACAGATAGATCGGAAACAAAAACCGCGCCGGGTCAATTTCGTCTTTTTTCGCGACTGTGTCTGAATGGGCTTAAATTTGGCAGGTTGATCGGAAATAAAAATCGTGCCGGGGGGCAATTTCGTCATTTTTCACGACAGTGTCGAAACGGGCTAAAATTTGACAGATAGATCGGAAACAAAAACCGCGCCAAGTCAATTTCATCATTTTTCGCGACTGTGTTGGAATGGGCTTAAATTTGGCAGGTTGATCGGAAATAAAAATCATGCCGGGGTCAATTTCGTCATTTTTCGCGATTGTGTTCAAGTGGGCTAAAATTCGACATGTTGATCGGAAATAAAAATCGCGCCGGGGGCAATTTCGTCATTTTTCACGACTGTGTCGAAATGGGCAAAAATTTGACAGGTAGATCGGAAAAAAAAGCCGCGCCGGGTCAATTTCGTCTTTTTTCGTGACTGTGTCGGACTGGGCTTAAATTTGGCAGGTTGATCGGAAACAAAAATCGCGCCGGGGGCAATTTCGTCATTTTTCGCGACTGTGCCGAAATGGGCGAAAATTTGACTTGTTGATCGGAATTAAAAATAGCGCCGGGGTCAATTTCGTCATTTTACGCGACTGTGTCGGAATGGGCTGAAATTTGGCAGGTTGATCGGAAATAAGAATCGCGCCGGGGGCAATTTCTTCATTTTTTATGACTGTGTCGAAATGGGCTTAAATTTGACAGGTAGATCGGAAACAAAAACCGCGCCGGGTCAATTTCGTCTTTTTTCGTGACCGTGTCGGAATGGGCTTAAATTTGGCAGGTTGATCGGAAATAAAAATCGCGCCAGGGGCAATTTCGTCATTTTTCGCGACTGTGTCGAAATGGGTTAAAATTTGACTGGTCGATCGGAAATAAAAATCGCGCCGAGGTCAATTTTGTCATTTTACGCGACCGTGTCGGAATGGGCTTAAATTTGGCAGGTTGATCGGAAATAAAAATCGCGCCGGGGGCAATTTCGTCATTTTTCGCGACTGTGTCGAAATGGGTTAAAATTCGACAGATAGATCGGAAATAAAAATCGCGGCGAGGTCAATTTTGTCATTTTACGCGACTGTGTCTGAATGGGCTTAAATTTGGCCGGTTGATCGGAAATAAAAATCGCGCCGGGGGTAATTTCGTCATTTTTCGCGACTGTGCCGAAATGGGCTAAAATTTGACTGGTTGATCGGAAATAAAAATCGCGCCGGGGGTAATTTCGTCATTTTTCGCGATTGTGTTCAAGTGGGCTAAAATTTGACATGCTGATCGGAAATAAAAATCGCGCCGGGGGTAATTTCGTCATTTTTCGCGACTGTGTCGAAACGGCCTAAAATTCGACAGATAGATCGGAAAAAAAATCGCGCCGGGGGCAATTTCATCATTTTACGCGACTGTGTCTGAATAGGCTTAAATTTGGCAGGTTGATCGGAAATAAAAATCGCGCCGGGAGCAATTTCGTCATTTTTCACGACTGTGTCGAAACGGCCTAAAATTCGACAGATAGATCGGAAAAAAAATCGCGCCGGGTCAATTTCGTCTTTTTTCGCGACTGTGTCTGAATGGGCTTAA
>NW_019235286.1:0-2249 GCF_002742605.1 Olea europaea var. sylvestris
TTTTTTATTTTGATAAGAATAAAAATGAAAAATATAGTCATTACGAATCTCACATAAAAGATGAAAATTCAAATTTGATGACTTGATGTGATGGATAACGATCATATTTTTCATTTTAATGGAGAAATAATGAAAAACAAAGAGGGGCTAAGATTACTTCATTTTTTAATGATTATAATTGAGTCGGTCGGGATAAAATAGCCACTATTTATTTATAAAAACTTATACGTGTCGTGCCAGCGTCTTTTGTTTTTTCCTTTAGCACAAAAGATGTTCTTTGCCTTTTTCTCCTAATGTTTTTAAGATTATAAGTGTTTGTTAGGTAGAGATTTTGTTAATTAATTTTTTGATTGTTAGAAATAAAGTGGGTTCTACATGTTAGAGAAGAATTCAAAAATGACGGCTGAAATAATGAAATAACGGTCAAAAAATTAATATTAATTGGATTAAAATCTCTACCAAACATGCTCGGATTAACGTTCCTTTAAAAAACCATTCCAAAAAATGCTTTTCCAAAGTGATTTTCAAAATAATACTGATAGTGTTAGGGCCTCAAGGATGGTTATGTTTTATCATCATCTTTGTCAACTTCAGAGTGTTTTTTCGATATGCCTTTAATGGTTCCTCCATCGAAGTGATATGCGGTTCAAGGTGTCTTTAAGATTGGTACATTTTCCCTTTTACAACATTATCAATGGATAACTAGGATTCAACAATAGGCAAATTTACCATATTTTTGTATTTTCCACGTATGTGCATCCAAGATGACCACTAAGGGTGAAGAGGAGTTGGTTTTGGCTGGCTGTTGCCCCATGGACTATCAAAGGTCACTTTTATTTTCCCAAGTCATTTCTTCTCCATACACTCTAGGGTAGGTAGCATTCTTCAAACATTGGAATTTTATATATATATCGATGCAAGTCACTTCTTTTTACACTTTTACATCTTTCTTCTTTATAATATATATTTTTTTTATTGGAACTAGTAGTTGGGATCAGACTCCTAGCTTATCGTTTATTCCGAAGTTCCATCCGTTGTAAAAAAATAATCTACATAGATATTCAACAACTATCTAAATAACTCCTAATATCGCAGCAATCACCTCCAAATCATCTTTTCAATTGGATAACTGATTATGGTTTCAATTTTTATTCCTAATTTTATTTCAAGATCGCAGATCATTTAAATAATACTTGCCAATTATTTGAAAATGTTAAAGAATATTTGCAGTCTTTGTTTAAAATTAAAATTATGACTAGTGTGCTTAAGAATTATCAAAATCTCACATGGTAACAAAATAGCAAAAAGTAACAGCACCTAGTCTCAGCTCATGAATCACAAACAGTTCCAAATTAATATTATTATTACCCAACAAGGTTATCTAATTCGTATATAAATACACATAAAACAATTATTTTTTTTTTCAACATTTTTTTTAGCATATTCAGGTTTTTAGATTTTCAATATCTAAAATTAAAAGTAAAGTCGCATACAAATAATAATAGTAAAAATAATGAAGTTACACCTCAAAGATGAAGTTGTTCTCATTGTCGACAAATAATTAAGAATAAAGAAGGATAGCAATACTCAAGCTTCATATATATGAAGATGCCTCTCCTTGAGCACGTAGTCTTTTATCTTGCTTTATAGTCTTTGTTATAGATTGGGCCAATTTGTAATAACTCAGTGATAAAAATTATACCACTTGTTATGAATATTAAAATCAAAAAAATAAATGCAAGATAAAAAAGGATTACACAAGAACACATAATTTAACGTGAAAACCCAAATCCAAAAAATCACGGGCAGAGGCGAAGAATTAACTATGACCAATAGCAAGGAAGTACAAACGAATCCCGCAAGACTTTCAGCCAATCCTAAAATATGCGAATCTCTCTTTATAAACTAGATTATCTCACTTAGATTTTCCCTCAATGTTATACAATATTTTGCTATCATAGCTCAAGGCCATATCATGTGGAGTATACACACACACACATATGGGAACTCATTACAAGTTGTTGGGTTTTGATACCCAATAATTTGGACGATGATTTAAAACAATTATCGAATTATTTATCGACACTATGGGCTTGGCTCAATTCGGAAATAACCTAAACTTGTGGATGGTCCAAGTAGTAGTTGGGTTATTAGATTGTGGGTTTTGGATTAATTGATAGTCCATTAGTTTAGGTTTTAAGAAGCCCATTTGCACAAGTCTTTGACCCAAGTTGTATGTCTAACTTATG
>NW_019235287.1:0-2249 GCF_002742605.1 Olea europaea var. sylvestris
ACAGCTGGGTTATTCAGTCCGATGGCATTGTTCATATTTTTTCCAAATTGTATTTGGGATTTTAGCCCATTCAGGAAACCACATGAGGCTTTCAGCATTTAATTTTAAAAAGAAACATAACTTTATCCTCATAGCTATAATTTTTTCAAAGTTCAAATAAAAATAAAAAATCTGATAATGCTGTTGTAGTTTCTGTCATCCCTGGCTAACGTAAGAAAAATTGAATGCATTTAACATTTTTGCTCGTGAATAGACGTTTCAGGTAGATATTCAACAGAAAATGAAAAAAAAGAAGTCTTGTTGAAAGTCTTGCACTAAATTAATAAGATTATCATCCCTACTTAGCAAATAACATAGCTAGTTAAAAGCTAAGTTCGACAACATTAAAACGTGCGATTAGAAAACATAAGTAGTCGAGAGCCTTACAGCTGTCACAACATTTATCAGTGATTGATGAAGACAAGGCTCCCCTATATCGCGAACAATTGAACTAACTTTGCGAAAATTCACAGCACCTCGCTTTCCGCATTTCCATTGCTTCTCCTTTCCGTCAAAAGACATCACCTAGACCTCTATCCCTATCCCTCTCTATATCTTCCCAACTCCTCAGCTTCTTAGCCTCTATTAATAATCACAATCAATTAATTAATTAACAAAAACCTTAACAAGCCCAAATCCAAACTAATAAAATCTTGAAAAATATAATTAAAAAGAAAATATAAAGTTACAAAAATCAAATAAATACACCCATTTCTCTGTTGAAAATAAAGTCACAATTTTTTACCATAAAACATTACTTAACAAGTAAGAAAAATATATACATGCATGCAAGTGGTGGTGGTGGTGGCAAAATTGGAATTTCCAACTAATGATAGCCACATTTTTTTTTACCAAATGGATAAGGTGTTGATTTCTTAATTGTTAAGAAAGACTCCATGCATGCATACAAGGGAGGTTGAGAAATTCAAGTTTTCTTTCTCCATTTACTTGACAAGCCAAATGTGTAGAGAATTCTAGAAAATGAATGTGGTAGAACTTTGACTCTTCCAAGCAATTATGGAGGTTAAAAATCTCTATAAATATGGGCAAGAGTTTGAGAAAAAGTGTGCCATATGGAGAGGAAAAATTAAAAGAGAAATTGTAAGATAGAGAGAAGAGTAGAGAGAAAATTTATTGTTTTTTCCCTACTTGTTTTCTCCTATTACAAAAGAGATTAATTGTTGTAATCTCTTTGTATTTAGAGAGTGTGTTGTAATTCTCCTACTATAGTGAAATCCTCCTATACTTGCCTGTGGACGTAGCTGAAATTGGGTGAACCACATAAATACTTGTGTCCATTTATAGTTGTGTTTTCTCAATTTCATTATTTGTCAACCAAACTCGACCCACGCATTTTTTTCTCCCCAACAGTGGTATCAGAGCAAGGTTTTGTATAGGATCGTTGTTCAATTATAGTATTGGTGAAAAATGGTGACAAAATATGAGATTGAAAAGTTCAACGGGAAAAATTTCTCATTCTGGAAAATAAGAATAAAAGCAGTTTTTAGAAAAGATAACTGCTTGGCGGCAATTGGACAAAGGCCTGTGAAAATCATTGACGATACTAAGTGGAACGAGATAGATAGCAACACAGTTGTTAATCTGCATCTTGCACTAGCCGATGGAGTATTGTCAAGTGTGGCGGAGAAAAAGACAGCCAAAGAGATATGGGATACGCTGACAAAGTTGTACGAGGCCAAATCGTTACACAACAAAATCTTCTTGAAGAAGAAGCTTTACACCCTTCGGATGATGGAGTCAACTACGATGACCAGCCACATCAACACCCTCAACACTCTATTTTCACAGCTCACATCAATGGAGCATAATATAGAGACGGGTGAATGTGTTGAAATCTTACTTCAAAGTCTACCAGATTCGTATGATCGACTCATCATCAACTTGACCAACAACCTTGAAACTCTAGTCTTCGATGATGTTGCAGATGTTGTTCTTGAAGAGGAAAGTAGGCGCAAGAACAAGGAGGACAGATTGACAAGTTCGAATCAGGCAGAAGCTTTAACGATATTGAGAGGGAGATCAATGGAACGTGGCTCCAGTGGGAGTCATAATCAGAGTAGATCAAAATTCAGGAGCAAGAAAAATGGCAAATGTCATTACTGTGGCAAGAAAGGTCACTTAAAAAGGAATTGTTGAAGTCTCAAGAAGAATGAAGAAGCTAAAGGAAAAGGTCCTGAGACATCAAAAGC
>NW_019235288.1:0-2249 GCF_002742605.1 Olea europaea var. sylvestris
TTTTTTTTTTTTTTTTTTTTTTTTTTTTTTTTTTTGGTTATTCTAGCAGCTTTCTTCGAGTGATTGAGTTTCTCTCTTTGATCTTGTGTAGTGGTTGAGAGAAAGTGAGATTTATGAACTCTTGTGTGAGTTCTTGCTGTTGAAAAGTGGCTGTGTGCCGTTATTTGAGTCGGTGAACTGTGTGTTCTTTTGTAACTCAAAGTATTGCTGTGTTTTGGTCGGTGATTTAGTGGATTCGAGCTTATTCCTTTATGGATGCTCAACGCGGATTAGGCCTCTGATGTGGTCATCGAACCTTGGGGCTTCGGCCGAAAAATCTCGTGTTCTTTACTGTTTTTCGTTCAAATCTACTTTATACTTGATCTTTTAGCGTTGAGATTTTTCTGGTTTTGTAATGTTCCTGAACCTACAATCTTGATATCTTATCACCCTGTTGTACACAAGTAAACATATGTATATCCAAACTAGGAAAAAATAAAGAGTAGCAGCAATGCTTATCTAAAATCCCCATCAAAATAAAAACAGAGCTCCAAACTGACTGAATGAAGGGGAAAAAATATGGGGAATATGTCGGGCCTGTTGGAAAGATAAAGTATTTGATAATTTTTTATGTTTCATTTTTTCAATTCATTTTCTTTCATTTTTTTCCTCTTATATTTATTTTCACCCAAGTGGACACTGACGTGTTCAGTTAGCTATGTAAAACTACCGTTATTACTTTTGGACATAATCTCTTTACGGGAGATTTTGGTTTGAAATTTGTAAATTATCATGGGGGAATTTTATGAAGGTGAAGCCACGAGCAGTGATGCTCTTACTCAATCTAAAATTGATGAAATAATAGGATTTTGGATTTGAAAAATGTTGGAAGAAAAAGGGAATGAACCCAGTATATATGCACAAAGAAATTTTGACAGGAATACACTTGTAATAACTTCTATTGACTCGGAATTTTGTACCTGTATATGCAAAAGATAATAGATTTTATGGGATGTCAACCTCAGGTGCAAGTTTAGTGCATGAATGGTGTACACCACTACTATTTCTCAATATCTCGTTGTTTCTCATATAAATATGCACTCATCAAGCTTCCACTCACTCGTTTTCGGTCCATGTTCACAAAATAAAAAATATAAAAATTGCACCCTTTTACCTTGAAGAGATATATAGAGAGAGTGATTTGCTAGAGAAGCAAAAGACAAAGGAGAATTGTGAAATTGTGTATGCAAAAGATAACGGATTTTACAAGATGTGAAGATGTTTGGTGCATGTTTGCCAATTGATTCAATCTTGTGCAGATGAATCTAATTTGTCATAAGTCCTAACAACTCCCATGTACCTCAAGCACCTAAGATCTCGAGGGACGAGCACAGAAATGCCTCCGTTGCTTCAGACTTCACTATCTAATAGCTTGTCCACTAATAGATTTGTACCTCCTTTCATTGCAACATTCATTGCAAGCCAATAGGTCAGCACTTTCCTTGTCTCAGACATTTCAATTGCCTAACACTTCTCTACCTCTGGCTCGCAAAATTGGGACTCCGTCAACCATCGAAAGTATTCCCAATTGCTCTGCCCCTTTAGTCGAGATTTTTCGTATTCCTACACACCCTAAGATACAGACAAGGACCCTTCCTAATCCAGGTGAACAATATGGTCCCTCTAGTGGTAATCTTGATCAGCCACCTTCTCGTCTTATGAGTGCCATTCTTTGTTACCCACGTTGTAAACAAGGCTCAGGTACTATGCCATTATTTTAGTTTTTTTTTAATTTTGAATTACAATAAGCATGATAGTTTTCAATTCTGAATTTCTTGTCTGTCTTGCAATTAATATTTTCTTATTTTGTGGTGGATGTTAATTAGAGCTTCCATTGTGAATTTGGGCCAAATGCAGTATTTTCTCATAGAAATTTATCTTTTGGCAAACTGATTGAACCAATTGCAATGCTGTGGGGATTTAGTTGGTTAGAAGTGTCAAGTTGATTTATTGGTTTTTGAAAGTGGGGAAATTAATGGGTCTGACAAAATTATTTTAAAAAGGTTAAACTGCCTGGATTTTGGAATGATTAATAAAAATATTGCCCCTTGCATGACCTTGATTCTATGTGGTCGAGTCTGTTTGTTTGTTACAGGGACTTTACTATGTTTCACATGGATATCAGAGTATGTACCAATCGTTCATACCCAATTCCATCTTGTTACATCGTGCTATATCTGATTAAACTTCAAGAAGAGGAAAAATCTATA
>NW_019235289.1:0-2249 GCF_002742605.1 Olea europaea var. sylvestris
GGCTACAATTTGACAGGTTGATCGGGAAAAAAACTGCGTCAGGGGCAATTTCGTCATTTTTCACGATTGTGTCGGAATTGGCTACAATTTGACAGGTTGATCGGGAAAAAAACTACGTCAGGGGCAATTTCGTCATTTTTCGCGATTGTGTCGGAAATGGCTGAAATTTGACAGGTTGATCGGGAACAAAAACCGCGCCGGGGGCAATTTCGTCATTTTTCGCGACTGTGTCGGAATTGGCTAAAATTTGACTGGTTGATCGGCAACAAAAACCGCGCCGGGGGCAATTTCGTCATTTTTCGCGAATGTGTCGGAATTGGATAAAATTTGACCGATTGATCGGGAACAAAAACCGCGCCGGGGGCAATTTCATCTTTTTTCGCGACTGTGTCGGAATTGGCTACAATTTGACTGGTTGATCAGGAACAAAAACCGCGCGGGAGGCAATTTCGTCATTTTTGGCGACTGTGTCGGAATTGGCTAAAATTTGACAGGTTGATCGGGACCAAAAACCGCGCTGGGGGCAATTTCGTCATTATTCGGGACCGTGTCGGAATTGCCTAAAATTTGACAGGTTAATCGGGAACAAGAACCGCGCCGGGGGCAATTTCGTCATTTTTCGCGACTGTGTCGGAATTGCCTAAAATTTGACTGGTTGATCGGGAACAAAAACCGCGCGGGGGGCAATTTCGTCATTTTTCGTAACTGTGTCAGAATTGGCCAAAATTTGACAGTTGATCGGAAACAAAATACGCGCCTGGGGCAATTTCGTCATTTTTCGTGACTGTGTCTGAATTGGCTAAAATTTGACTGGTTCATCGGGAATAAAAACCTCGCCGGGACAATTTCGTCAATTTTCGCGACTGTGTCGAAATTGACTAAAATTTGACAGGTTGATCGGAAACAAAAATCGCGCCGGGGGCAATTTCGTCATTTTTCGCGATTGTGTCGGAATTGGCTAAAATTTGACAGGTTCATCGGGAAAAAAAATCGCGCTGGGGGCAATTTCGTCATTTTTCGTAATTATGTCGGAATTGCCTAAAATTTGACAGGTTGATCGGGAACAAAAATCGCGTCGGGGGCAATTTCGTCATTTTTCGCGATTGTGTCGGAATTGGCTAAAATTTGACAGGTTCATCGGGAAAAAAATCGCGCCGGGGGCAATTTCGTCATTTTTCGAGACTGTGTCGGAATTGCCTAAAATTTGACAGGTTGATCGGGAACAAAAATCGCGCCGGGGGCAATTTCGTCATTTTTCGCGACTGTGTCGAAATTGGCTACAATTTGACAGGTTGATCGGGAAAAAAACTGCGTCGGGGGCAATTTCGTCATTTTTCACGATTGTGTCGAAATTGGCTACAATTTGACAGGTTGATCGGGAAAAAAACTGCGTCGGGGGCAATTTCGTCATTTTTCACGATTGTGTCGGAATTGGCTAAAATTTGACAGGTTCATCGGGAAAAAAATCGCGCCGGGGGCAATTTCGTCATTTTTCGAGACTGTGTCGGAATTGCCTAAAATTTGACAGGTTGATCGGGAACAAAAATCGCGCCGGGGGCAATTTCGTCATTTTTCGCGACTGTGTCGAAATTGGCTACAATTTGACAGGTTGATCGGGAAAAAAACTGCGTCGGGGGCAATTTCGTCATTTTTCACGATTGTGTCGGAATTGGCTGAAATTTGACAGGTTGATCGGAAACAAAATCGCGCCTGGGGCAATTTCGTCATTTTTCGCGATAGTGTTGGAATTGGCTAAAATTTGACAGGTTGATCGGGAACAAAATCCTTGCCGGGGGCAATTTCGTCATTTTTCGCGACTTTGTCGGAATTGCCCAAAATTTGACAGGTCGATCGGAAACAAAAACCGCGCCTGGGGCAAATTCGTCATTTTTGGCGACTGTGTCGGAATTGGCTGAAATTTGACAAGTTGATCGGAAACAAAAATCGCGCCGGGGGCAATTTCGTCATTTTTCGATACTGTGTCGGAATTGGCTAAAATTTGACAGGTTCATCTGGAACAAAAACCGCGCCGGGGTCAATTTCGTCATTTTTCGTGACTATGTCGTAATTGCCTAAAATTTAACTGGTTGATCGTGAACAAAAACCGCGCCGGGGGAAATTTCGTCATTTTTCGCGACTGTGTCGGAATTGGCCAAAATTTGACAAGTTGATCGGGACCAAAAACCGCGCCGGAGGCAATTTCATCATTTTTCGCGACTTTGTCGGAATTGGCCAAAATTTGACAGGTT
>NW_019235290.1:0-2249 GCF_002742605.1 Olea europaea var. sylvestris
TGATCCCTGACTATTTAATCAAGTCATGCGTCATTGGTTTCACAATATGTGTACAATGAGAGGTTTTGTTCACTACGAAATTTTGGTGGTCCTATGCTGATGTAGATTGAATCTACAAACACACGACAATAAAAACCAAACGGATTGAATTCAGAAAAAAACTTTTATTATTTCGTGAACAACCAAGAAAACCCTAGGAGGCATCTTGTAGCGTCTTAAATATGAAAGAAAAGATAACCGACAGGGCCAGCAGCCCCAAAATGGGCTGGGCTACAAAATGGAAATAACAAATGTTGAAAATAAAGAACACAAAAACTTAAAATACTGTTTTGACACACTAAACGACTTCAAATGCCCAAAAACCCTCGCACGTTCAATCCGAAACGCTCGCTACCTTGCCGAAATGGGGTTATGGGCCCAAAACGGACACCAAACGCAAAAGTTACATCAATTTCTTTGAAAGCCGACCATCCAACCGTTCCACGTATGCCAATGCCTGCTCCTCCACATAAACCTCATCATATGCTCAGTGCTCGTAGCAGGTTAGTGTTGGTTTAATTTTCAGTAAGACTATGTTTCTATGTTTACTGATGTTTAAGGCATTCCATTATAAATCATTCGTTCAGCCAACATCTGGCTCTTGTCTATTTCAGTTTCTCATAAATATTTCAGATTTCATGCTTCCCTTCTCTTGTTTTAGGTTATGCAGCTTGTGAATCAGGATGCGGTTCGTCTTACGATTACTCAGCTAACATTGAAGTAAGAAAAATAATTTTCCTTTCTAATTGGTTTGTTATCAGTTAATTCAAATGTCATTTTATATTTCCATGTTTTCAATTAATTGATATAAATAAGTCTTAAAATTTGTTGTTTTTTCAGTGCTTGGCTGAACCTTTGCCTCCTCAGTATGGAGGTGGGATTGTGGACAACCCTACGTCTGACTCAGGTTTAAATGGATGGACTGCATTTGGAAAGGGGGGAAATTGGAATTGAGAAATCTAAGGAAAACAAATTCATAGTAGCAATTAGCAGAAGCCTGCCAGATGATAGTTTCTCGCAAAGCTTTCATATAAAGAAAGACCTTCCTTATACGTTTTCTGGTAAATAATTATGAACTACAATGTTTTCCATTAACATTGTAATGACTAAATGTACTGAGCATTCTACACTAATTTACAGCCTGGGTACAAATTAGTGAAGGAAAGGAGACCGTGGCAGCATTCCTAAAAATCCCAGATCAAGAAAGTATTGTTATCGGTTCAGTGGTAGCTAAATCTGGCTGCTGGTCCCTGCTTAAAGGAGGATCCACGATCGATCAAAAGATGACAGCCCAACTCTATTTTCTGGTATACTGATGTAGATTGAATCTACAAACACACGACAACAATAGCCAAACGGATTGAATTCAGAAACAAACTTTTATTATTTCGTGAACAACCAAGAAAACCCTAGGAGGCGTCTTGTAGCGTCTTAAATATGAAAGAAAAGATAACCGACAGGGCCAGCAGCCCCAAAATGGGCTGGGCTACAAAATGGAAATAACAAATGTTGAAAATAAATAACACAAAAACTTAAAATGCTGTTTTGACACACTAAACGACTTCAAATGCCCAAAAACCCTCGTACGTTCAATCCGAAACGCTCGCTACCTTGCCGAAATGGGGTTATGGGCCCAAAACGGACACCAAACGCAAAAGTTACATCAACTTCTTTGAAAGCCGACCATCCAACCGTTCCACGTATGCCAATGCCTGCTCCTTAATTTTCAGTAAGACTATGTTTCTATGTTTACTAATGTTTAAGGCATTCCATTATAAATCATTCGTTCAGCCAACATCTGGCTCTTGTCTATTTCAGTTTCTCATAAATATTTCAGATTTCATGCTTCCCTTCTCTTGTTTTAGGTTATGCAGCTTGTGAATCAGGATGCGGTTCGTCTTACGATTACTCAGCTAACATTGAAGTAAGAAAAATAATTTTCCTTTCTGATTGGTTTGTTATCAGTTAATTCAAATGTCATTTTATATTTCCATGTTTTCAATTAATTGACATAAATACGTCTTAAAATTTGTTGTTTTTTCAGTGCTTGGCTGAACCTTTGCCTCTTCAGTATGGAGGTGGGATTGTGGACAACCCTACATTTGACTCAGGTTTAAATGGATGGATTGCATTTGGAAAGGGGGGAAATTGGAATTGAGAAATCTAAGGAAAACAAATTCATAGTAGCAACTAGCAGAAGCCTGCCAGAT
>NW_019235291.1:0-2249 GCF_002742605.1 Olea europaea var. sylvestris
CCATAAGTACTTTTTGGAAATGTAACGACCCTTTTGGATTGAACTCACAACTTCGTCGTGACGTATGACGGATTTCGGCCATTATCTGAGAGAAAGAGCAAATTTATGTTTGTAGGCTTGGATAGTCGGCGCACGAAGAATTGAGCGTAACTTTTGCACACGGTGTCCGTTTTGGCCCCATAAGTACTTTTTGGAAATGTAGCGACCCTTTTGGACTGAACTCACTAATTCGTCGTGGCGTCTGAGGAATTTCGGCCATTTTTCGAAAGAACGAGCACTTCTATATTTGGAATGCTCGGATAGCCGGCGTACGAAGAATTGAGCATAACTTTTGTACACGGTGTCCGTTTTGGGCCCATAAGTACTTTTTGGAAATGTAGCGACCCTTTTGGATTGAACTCACAACTTTGTCGTGATGTATGACGGATTTCGGCCATTTTGAGAAAGAAAGAGCAATTTTATGTTTGAAGGCTTGGATAGTCAGCGTGCGAGTAATTGAGCGTACCTTTTGCACACGGTGTCCGTTTTGGGCCTATAAGTACTTTTTGGAAATGTAACGACCCTTTTGGATTGAACTCACAACTTTGTCGGGATGTATGACGGATTTCGGCCATTTTGAGAAAGAAAGAGCAATTTTATGTTTGAAGGCTTGGATAGTCAGCGTGCGAGTAATTGAGCGTACCTTTTGCACACGGTGTCCGTTTTGGGCCTATAAGTACTTTTTGGAAATGTAACGACCCTTTTGGATTGAACTCACAACTTCGTCGTGACGTATGACGGATTTCGGCCATTTTCTGAAAGAAAGAGCAAATTTATGTTTGTAGGCTTGGATAGTCGGCGCACGAAGAATTGAGCGTAACTTTTGCACACGGTGTCCGTTTTGGGCCCATAAGTACTTTTCGGAAATGTAGCGACCCTTTTGGACTGAACTCACTAATTCGTCGTGACGTCTGAGGAATTTCGGCCATTTTTCGAAAGAACGAGCACTTCTATATTTGGAACGCTCGGATAGTCGGCGTACGAAGAATTGAGCGTATCTTTTGCACACGGTGTCTGTTTTGGGCCCATAAGTACTTTTCGGAAATGTAGCGACCCTTTTGGACTGAACTCACTAATTCTTCGTGACGTCTGAGGGATTTCAACCATTTTTCGAAAGAACGAGCACTTCTATATTTGGAACGATCGGATAGCCGGCGTACGAAGATTTGAGCGTAACTTTTGCACACGGTGTCCGTTTTCGGCCCATAAGTACTTTTTGGAAATGTAGCGACCCTTTTGGATTGAACTCACAACTTCGTCGTGACCTTTTAGGGATTTTGGACATTTTTCAAAAGAATGAGCAATTTTATGTTCGGAAGGTTTGGATAGTCGGCGTACGAAGAATTGAGCGTAACTTTTGCACACGGTGTCCGTTTTGGCCCCATAAGTACTTTTTGGAAATGTAGCGACCCTTTTGGACTGAACTCACTAATTCGTCGTGACGTCTGAAGGATTTCGGCCATTTTTCGGAAGAACGAGCACTTCTATATTTGGAACGCTCGGATAGTCGGCGTACGAAGAATTGAGCGTAACTTTTGCATACGGTGTCCGTTTTGGGCACATAAGTACTTTTTGGAAACGTAGCGACCCTTTTGGATTGAACTCACAACTTCGTCGTGATGTTTGACGGATTTCGGCCATTTTGAGAAAGAAAGAGCAATTTTATGTTTGAAGGCTTGGATAGTCGGCGTGCGAGTAATTGAGCGTACCTTTTGCACACGGTGTCCGTTTTGGCCCATAAGTACTTTTTGGAAATGTGGCGACCCTTTTGGATTGAACTCACAACTTCATCGTGACCTATAAGGGATTTCGGACATTTTTCAAAAGAATGAGCAATTTTATGTTCGGAAGGCTTGGATAGTCGGCGTACGAAGAATTTAGCGTAACTTTTGCACACGGTGTCCGTTTTGGCCCCATAAGTACTTTTTTGAAATGTACCGACCCTTTTGGACTGAACTCACTAATTCGTCGTGACGTCTGAGGGATTTCGGTCATTTTTCAAAAGAACGAACACTTCTATATTTGGAACGCTCGGATAGCTGGCGTACGAAGAATTGAGCATAACTTTTGCACACGGTGTCTGTTTTGGGCCCAAAAGTACTTTTTGGAAATGTAGCGACCATTTTTGATTGAACTCACAACTTCGTCGTGACCTATAAGGGATTTCGGACATTTTTCAAAAGAATGAGCAATTTTATGTTCGGAAGGCT
>NW_019235292.1:0-2248 GCF_002742605.1 Olea europaea var. sylvestris
TATCGATTGAACTTTGCTATTTTTATACCGAGTTTTGTTACGTTGTTTGACATTTGCATTTTTGTCAAGTGTCAATTGGATGGGAAACTGTTTGAAATTTAAACTGTCTAATGGGTAATGACGCGCGGCAAAGTGTAAACTAAAGTGTACACCATAGTGTACATGTGGCAAGGCACTTACCGATTGAACTTTGCTATTTGTAAACTTATTTTTGACACGTCGTTTGACACTTGCATTATTGTCAAGTGTTAATTGGAGGGGGAAAACTCTTTGAAATTTAAACTATCCAACAGGGTAATGACACGTGGCAAAGTGTAAACTAAAGTGTACACCACATTGTACATGTAGCAAGGTTTTTACCGATTGAACTTTGCTATTTGTACACTAATTTTGGACATGTTGTTTGACACTTTCATTGTAGTCAAGTGTCAATAGGATGGGTAAACAATTTGAAATTTAAACTGTCCAATAGGTTAATGTCGCTTGGCAATGTGAACGCCATAGTTTACATGTAGCAAGGTCCTTGCCGATTGAAGTTTGCTATTTGTACACTGATTTATGACACGTTGTTTGGCACTTACATTGTTGTGAAGTGACAATTGGATGGGGAAACTATTTGAAATTTAAACTGTCCGATAAGGTAATATCACGTGGGAAAGTGTAAACTAAAGTCTGTACACCAAAGTGTACATGTTGCAAGGTTCTTACCGATTGAACTTTGCTATTTGAACATTGATTTTTGATAGGTTGTTTGACACTTGTATTGTTGTCAAGTTTCAATTGGATTTGAAAACTATTTGAAATTTAAACTGTCTGACAGGTAATGTCACGTGGCATGAGGTAAACAAAAGTGTACACCATAATGTACATGTCGCAAGGTTCTTACCGATGGAACTTTACTATTTGTACACCAATTTTTGACACGTTGTTTTGAAACAGCAGAAAAAGAAATCTACTTTGTCATTTAGACGAAAAAAAGGCTCTGATTCTTAATAACCCAACGGGCCTTTTTCCCTCGAATAAAAGTGAAGATACGAATAGAAAAGCTAAAAACATTCATAGTTGGAGAGGTCGTGACAATTCTAGTCGATGAAACGGAAGAAATCCAAGTGAATGGAAAGGAAAAAACACAGGATGAATTCCACTTTCGATTAATAGAGACAGGGTATAAAAATAGCCCAGTTTATGAAGATTCTTATCTGATGAATATCAATGAAAATCACGACAATTCCAAAAAGATTACTAATCCTTAACTTTTTGAGGAATCCTTCATCAGTGGTTGCGAATTACTAATTTTTTCAATCTTTTCGACCTTGGTTCCGTAGTGTAGCAAGGTTCTTATTGATTGAACTTTGCTACTTGTACACTAATTTTGGACACGTTGTTTTAACACTTGCATTTTTGTCAAGTGTCAATTGGATGAGAAAACTGTTTGAAATTTAAAATGTCCAATAGGGTAATGTCACGTGACAAAGTGTAAACTAAAGTGTACACCGTAGTGTACATGTAGGAAGGTTCTTATCGTTTGAACTTTGCTATTTATAAACTGAGTTTTGATACATTATTTGACACCTGCATTGTTGTCAAGTGTTAATTGGATGGGGAAAGAGTTTGAAATTTAAACTGTCCAACAGGAAAATGTCACGTGGCAAAGTGTAAACTAAAGTGTACAACATAGTGTACATGTAGGAAGGTTCTTATCGATTGAACTTTGCTATTTGTACACCGAGTTTTGATATGTTGTTTGACACTTGCATTGTTGTCAAGTGTCAATTGGATGGGAAAACTGTTTGAAATTTAAACTGTCTAACAGGGTAATGACACTTGGCAAAGTGTAAACTAAAGTGTACACCATAGCATACATGTCGCAAGGTTCTTATCGATTGAACTTTGCTACTTGTACACTGATTTTTGACACGTTGTTTGACACTTGCATTGTTGTCAAGTGTCAATTGGATTGGAAAATTGTTTGAGATTTAAACTGTCCAATAGGGTAATGTCACGTGGTAAAGTGTAAACTAAAGTGTACACCATAGTGTATATGTAAGAAGGTTCTTATCGATTGAACGTTGCAATTTGTACACCGATTTTTGATACGTTGTTTGACACTTGCATTGTTGTCAAGTGTCAGTTGGATGGGAAAATTGTTTGAAATTTAAACAGTCCTGTTGGGAATCTACTTATACATGCACAGCGGAATTTAAAATAATTTTCGATTCCCACCAAGAATCGCCTTTGTGTTTGGTTA
>NW_019235293.1:0-2248 GCF_002742605.1 Olea europaea var. sylvestris
ATGGTGTCGGAATGGGCTGAAATTTGGCAGGTTGATTGGAAATGGCTGGAGAAGTTGGACTGATATATGACATCTAGCTTTGGGGCTCGAAGAAGTGTAGGACAGATGTCACGACGGTGTCGAAATGGGTTGAAATTTGGCAGGTTGATTGGAAATGGCCCGAGAAATTGGACTGATATAAGACAGCTAGCTTTAGAGTTCGAAGAAGTGTTGGACAGAAAATTAACCCGAACCAGGTACAATCTCGTCATTTATCGCGACTGTGTCAGAATGGGCTGAAATTTGGTAGGTTAATTGGAAACGGCATGAGAAATTGGACTGATATAGGACAGCTGGCTATGGAGTTCGAAGAAGTGCTGGATAGAAAATTAACCCGGAACAAGAGCACTTTCGTCATTTGTTGTGACGGTGTCGAACTGGAGTGAAATCTGGTAGGTTGACTGGAAATGGCCCGAGAAATTGGACTGACATAGGACGGCTAGCTTTGGAGTTCGAAGAAGTGTTGGATAGAAAATTAACCCGCACCAAGGGCAATTTCGTCATTTGTCGCGACGGTGTCGGAATGAGCTGAAATTTGGCAGTTGGATTGGAAACAGCCCAGAAATTGGACTGATAGAGGACAGCTACCATTGGAGTTCGAAGAAGAGTTGGACAGAAATTTAACCCGCACCAGGGGTAATTTCGTCATTTGTCACGACGGTGTCAGAATGGGCTGAAATTTGGCAGGTTGATTGAAAATGGCCGGAGAAATTGGACTGATATAGGACGGCTAGCTTTGGAATTCGAAGAAGTGTTGGACAGAAAATTAACCCAGAAAATTAACCCGCACCAGGGACAATTTCGTCATTTGTCGCAACGGTGTTAGAATGGGCTGAAATTTGGCAGGTTGATTGGAAACGGCCTGAAAAAATTGGACTGATATAAGACAGCAAGTTTTGGAGTTCGAAGAAGTGTTGGACATAAAACTAACCCTCACCAGGGGCTATTTCGTCATCGGACGTGATGATGTCGGAATGGGCTAAAATTTCCAGGTTGATTGGAAACGGCCCGAGAAATTAGACTAATATAGGACAGCTAGTTTTAGAGGTCAATGAAGTGTTGGACGAAAAATTAACCCGTACCAGGGGCAATTTCGTCATTTGTCACGACGGTGTCGAAATGGGCTGAATTTGGCAGGTTGATTGGAAAAGGCCTGAGAAATTGGACTGACATCGGACAGCTAGCTTTGGAGTTCGAAGAAGTGTTGGACAGAAAATTAACCCGCACCAGGGGCAATCTCGTCATTTGTTGCGATCGTGTCGGAGTGGGCTGAAATTTGGCGGGTTGATTGGAAACGGCCCGAGAAATAGGACTGATATAGGATAGCTAGCTTTGGAGTTCGAAGAAGTGTTGGACAGAAAATTAACCCGCACCAGGGGCAATTTCATCATTTGTTGCGACAGTACCGGAATGGGCTGAAATTTAGCATGTTGATTGGAAACAGCCCGAGAAACTGGACGGATATAGGACAGCTAACTTTGGAGTTCGAAGAAGTGTTGGAAAGAAATTTAACCCGCACCAGGGACAATTTCGTCATTTGTCACGACGGTGTCAGAATGGACTAATATTTGCCAAGTTGATTGGAAACGGCCCGAGAAATTGGATTGATATGGGACAGCTAGCTTTGGAGTTCGAAGAAGTGTTGGACAGAAAATTAACCCTCACTGGGACAATTTCGTCATTTGTTGCGACGGTGTTGAAATTGGCTAAAATTTGGCAGGTTGATTGGAAACGGCCCGAGAAATTGGACTGATATAGGTCAGCTCGCTTTGCTGTTCGAAGAAGGGTTGTACAGAAAATTAACCCGCACCAGGTGCAATTTCGTCATTTGTCGCAACGGTGTCGGAATGGGATGAAATTTGGCAGGTTGTTTGGAAACGGCCCAAGAAATTGGACCGATATAGGACAGCTAGCTTTGGAGTTCGAAGAAGTGTCGGGAAGAAAATTAACACGCACCAGGGGCAATTTCGTCATTTGTCACGAAGATGTCGGAATGGGCTGAAATTTGGCAGGTTGATTGGAAACGGCCAGAGTAATTGGACCGATATAGGACGGCTAGCTTTGGAGTTAGAAGAAGTGTTGGGAAGAGAATTAACCCCCACTAAGGCCAATTTCATCATTTGTCGCGATGGTGGCGGAATGGGCTAAATCTGGTAGGTTGATTGGAAACAGCCCGAGAAATTGGACTAATATTGGACAGCTAGCTTCA
>NW_019235294.1:0-2248 GCF_002742605.1 Olea europaea var. sylvestris
CGACAAATGACAAAATTGCCCCTGATGCGGTTTTTCTTGGTTAATTTTCTGTCCAACACTTCTTCAACTTGACATAATTAATATGGAAATTATTTATTCGGAGGCCCAAACGAAGGAATTTGGCTAAAATGCCATGATCCCGGGTCTGTGCCACGAGTACGATTTGCGTGCATTTCCAATCAACCCACTCCGACACCGTCGCGACAAATGACAAAATTAGCCCTCGTGTGGTTTTTCTTTGCTAATTTTTTGTCCAGCACTTCTTTAACCTGACATAATTAATAGAAAAATTCTTTATTCGGAGACCCAAACGATGGAATTTGGCTAAAATCCCATGATCCTTGGTCTATGCACCGAGTCCAATTTCGCGGGCCATTACGAATCAACCTACCAAATTTTGGCTAATTCCAACACTGTCGCGACGAATGACAATATTGTCCCTGGTTCGGTTTTTCTTTGTTAACTTTCTGTTCAGCACTTCTTCAACCTGACAAAATTAATAAGGATATTAATTATTCAGAGGCCCAAATGAAGGAATTTGGCTTAAATCCCGTGATCCCGGGTCTGTGCTCCGAGTCCAATTTCGCGGGCCGTTTCCAATCAACCTGCCAAATTTCGGTCCACTCCGACACCGTCGCGACAAATGACAAAATAGCCCCTGGTGCGATTTTTCTTTATTAATTTTCTGTCCAGCACTTCTTCAACCTGACATAATTAATAAGGAATTTTATTATTCGGCAGCCCAAATGAAGGAATTTTGCTAAAATCATGTGATCCCGAGTTTGTGCCTGGAGTCCAATTTCACAGGCCGTTTCCAAACAACCTGCTAAATTTCGGCCCATTCTGACACCGTCGCGACAAATGACAAAACTGCCCCTGGTCCGATTTTTTTTGTTAATTTTCTGTCCGGCACTTCTTCAACCTGATATAATTAATACAAAAATTAATTATTCGGACGCCCAAACGAAGGAATTTGGCTAAAATCTCGTGATCCCGGGTTTGTACCCCGAGTCCAATTTCGCGGGCCATTTCCAATCAACTTGCCAAATTTCGGCCCATTCCAACACCGTCGCCACAAATGAAAAAATTGCCCCTGGTGCGGCTTTGCTTTGTTAATTTTCTATCTATCACTTCTTCAACACGACATTATTAATAAGGAAACTAATTATTCAGAGGCCCAAAAGAAGTAATTTGGCTAAAATCCCATGATCTTGAGTCTATGCCTCGAGTCCAATTTCGCAGGCTGTTTCCAATCACATGCCAAATTTCAGACCATTCCGAGATCGTCGCGACAAATGACAAAATTGCCACTGGTGCGCTTTTTCTTTATTAATTTTCTGTCCAGTACTTCCCGATTTTTTTTGTTAATTTTCTGTCCGGCACTTCTTCAACCTGATATAATTAATACAAAAATTAATTATTCGAACGCCCAAACGAAGGAATTTGGCTAAAATCTCGTGATCCCGGGTTTGTACCCCGAGTCCAATTTCGCGGGCCATTTCCAATCAACTTTCCAAATTTCGGCCCATTCCGACACCGTTGCGACAAATGACAAAATTGCCCCTGGTAGGTTTTGGTTTGTTAATTTTCTGTCCAGCACTTCTTCAACCTGATGTAATTAATAAGGAAATTAATTATTCGGGGGCACAAACGAAGAAATTTGGCTCAAATCCCGTGATCCCAGGTCTGTGTCCCGAATCCAATTTCGCGGGCCGTTTCCAATCAACCTACCAAATTTCGGCCCATTCCGACACCGTCACGACAAATGAAAAAATTGCCCCTGTTGCGATTTTTCTTTGTTAATTTTCTGTCCAGCACTTCTTCAACTTGACATAATTAATACGGAAATTAATTATTCGGAGGCCCAAACGAAGGAATTTGGCTAAAATCTCGTGATCCCGGGTCTGTGTCCCGAGTCCAATTTCGCAGGCCGTTTCCAATCAACCTGCCCAATTTCGGCACATTCCGGTACCGTCGGGACAAATGACAAAATTGCCCCTGGTGCGATTTTTCTTTGTTAATTTTCTGTCCAGCACTTCTTCAATCAGACATAATTAACACAAAAATTAATTATTCAGAAGCCCAAACGAATGAATTTGGGTAAAATCTCGTGATCCCGAGTCTGTGCCCCGAGTCCAATTTCGCGGACCATTTCCAATCAACCCGCTAAATTTCGGCCCATTCCGATACCATCGCGACAAATGACAAAATTGACCTCGGTGCGGTTTTGCTTCATTAATTTTCTGTC
>NW_019235295.1:0-2248 GCF_002742605.1 Olea europaea var. sylvestris
AATTCAATTACAGGCTATAAATTTTATCCCATCATGCAGGTCGACCAAGGTTTAAACCATACATCAAGCTCATCTCAAATTTCATAGCCTCCCATCATCTCTTTGAGTCAATGCTTGACTTGTCATCTGCGTAATTAGTACGTTCATCATCCTCAATTAGTAATCATGATTTCATACCTTCTAGAAGGTTAAATGATCCTACTTACTTTCGCTGAGCCAAAGTGTCCTTGGGTGTCTCTATTTCCTTATCAAATTATGTCACTCAGAAGTTGTAGGATCAGACTCAGGTTTATCTACTTGATGAACTATATCCGTGGATTCTTAAACTCTTTCAAGATCTATTGTGTTCTCACTGTCCTCTCCTAAAATTACCTTATTGTATGGATTGCTCTTGTTTTTTGAAAAGCAAGAGGACTATGGACATAGGACGTAGTTTAGTATATTCTTGCTTTATGCAGACTGTATGTATTTTGTTGTATCCCACATCTACAATGACTCATCGAAATTCTTATTGATAGTATTAACTGTTTATGTCTTATGTGGAATGAATGCTTGCTTTACTATTCTTAATTGATATTATATGAGTTTCTTATTCTTTTTTATTTTTTTATATTCGATAATTTAAGAACCTTTTCTTCGACGCTTTGTGATTTTTACATGATGTTTTGAGTTCACTTTAGGGTTCAAAAGTTTCCTTATGATCTGCATTCTAGGAGGGTTTGCTTTCTTTGGGAACTTGGAAATATCTGTCTTTTCTATTTATTAGTTTGCTTCTTTTCTTCTAACATAAAACGTGGTAGACCTTTATAAACGCTAGTATTTCATCTATTTTTCAATTCTAGATAAGTAGCCTACTTTAAAAGTTTAGAGACTTCATATTAAGCTCCCCATAACAATTAGTAATTGACTTTTGTAATGCCCTGAAAATTTTATAGAATAATTTTTTTTTTAATTCTATATGCTATAATTTCATAATTTTGGTAAGTTGAGGGACTGAAGTGAAATAGTATTAAATTCACTTTCAATCAAGCCAAATAATTAAATTTTGATAAAGCAATGATAAATATATAAATATTGGGCTTGTTTGGTAGTTCGTATTAAATGATGTGTCATGGATTCAAAAAAAAAAAATTTATTTCGAATAAGTTAAGCACAAATTATTAAAGTTGAAAGAGTTGAATAATTAAGTGAGTTGGTTAAGGATTTAAAAATTTTGGCAACCGTGCAAGATAATTATTTATCATATTTTGATAAGCTTAATTCTAATCTTAATTGGATTATGATAAAGTAATATTAATCCTAATTAAACTAGGATAGATTTATTGATAATTAATACAATTCTTGTAGTTAATCCCAAATCCAATTTGATTAGGATAAGCTTTAAACTACGTCTAAATCAATTAGGATTCAATGGTTGATCCATACTATGCCATTAAATTAATCAAAGTTTTACATCCAAATTTCCTCCATCATATATTTTCTTTTAGTAAAACAAAATCATACTATTTGTTTATTGTGATGTTTGTAAACAATTTGCATCCATTTGAAATTATTTTCAAAGCATACATGTACATGGAAGCAGAGATTTTTGAGAAAAGGATTTGGAACATACAATCATATTTTTCTCTTCCAAAAAATTCATTTGATCTATCGAGGTAGAATAACGAGGTGCATTCTTTTTTTTCCCCGTTTCAATTATTTTTTATGTTGTTGAATTACTATACTTATTAAAGTTAAAGATATGATATGTATTGAGCTCTTATCGGTCATTAAAAAATATGATCATGGTATGATATTTTCACTCATGATTTAAATATTTTTATTCGGGATTGTACCATTATTTTCTTATCCTATTGAGAATTTCAATATACTCACCCTTGACCTACTCCTCATAGATTATACCAGGTCGTTGGTTGGTAGGGATGGGGTGCAGTCATGTTGCTAGGATTTATGAAACTCAGTAAATTAAGCCCCTGTTTGCTCCCCATTAAATTACATTTTATTTTTTTCTCTCTTATTTTCAACCACACAATCTTCTATAAAATAATATTACATGTAAATCGAAAATTTTTCCTTCTTTTTCAACCACTCATTTTTTTTCAACAAAACACTATTCTCCCCATTTTCATTACCAACAATGGAGGCCAAACAGCGGCTAAATCCGATATAATGTGGTTGAGTCTTTTATTTTCAATATATATTTTAATGTTACTACAATATGGATATTTTATCTATGATTTAAATCATG
>NW_019235296.1:0-2248 GCF_002742605.1 Olea europaea var. sylvestris
TTCGCCAAAAACGAACAAACCCGAAGTTTTCATGAAATCAAAATCCACTTTTCATTGGCTCCATTCCAATTGAATTTGACTAGAAATTCGTGAAAAACAAACAAACCAGAGGTTATCATGAAATCAAAAACCTCTTTTCATTGAGTCGATTCCAATCGAATTTGACTAGCAACTCGCCAAAAACGAACAAACCCGAAGTTATCATGAAATCAAAAACCTCTTTTCATTGAATCGATTCCAATCGAATTTGACTAGCAACTCGCCAAAAACGAACAAACCCGAAGATTTCATGAAATCAAAAACCTCTTTTCATTGAATCGATTCCAATCGAATTTGACTAGCAACTCGCCAAAAACGAACAAACCCGAAGATTTCATGAAATCAAAAACCACTTTTCATTGACTCGATTCCAATCGAATCTAACTAGCATTTCGCCAAAAACGAACAAACCCGAAGTTATCATGAAATCAAAAACCACTTTTCGTTGACTCAATTCCAATCGAATTAGACTAGCAGTTTGCCAAAAATGAATAAACCCGAAGTTTTAATGAAATCAAAATCCAATTTTCATTGGGTGGATTCCAATCGAATTTGACAAGCAATTCGCCAAAAACGAACAAACCCGAAGTTATCAAGAAATTAAAAACCACTTTTCATTGAATCGATTCCAATCGAATTAGACTAGCAATTCGCAAAAAATGAACAAACCCGAAGTTATCATGAAATCAAAAACCACTTTTCGTTGACTCGATTCCAATTGAATTAGACTAGCAGTTCGCCAAAAATGAACAAACCTGAAGTTTCAATGAAATCAAAATCCAATTTTCATTGAGTGGATTCAAATCGAATTTGACAAGCAATTCGCCAAAAACGAACAAACCCGAAGTTCTCAAAAAATCTAAAACCACTTTTCATTGAATCGATTCCAATCGAATCAGACTAGCAATTCGCCAAAAATGAACAAACCCGAAGTTATCATGAAATCAAAAACCATTTTACATTGACTCGGTTCCAATCGAATTAGACTAGCAGTTCGCCAAAAATGAACAAGCCCGAAGTTTTCATGAAATCAATGTCAACTTTTCATTGACTCGATTCCAATCGAATTAGACTTGCAATTCTCCAAAAAAGAACAAGCCTGAAGTTTTCATGAAATCAAAATCCACTTTTAATCGGCTCTATTCCAATTGAATTTGACTAACAATTCGCGAAAAACGAACAAACCCGAAGTTGTCCAGAAATCAAAAACCACTTTTCATTGACTCGATTCCATTCGAATTTGACTCGCAATTCGCAAAAACGAACAAACTTAAGTTTCCACGGAATCTAAAACCTCTTTTCATTGGCTTGATTCCAATCGAATTAGACTAGCAATTCGCCAAACACGAACGAACCCGAAGTTTTCATGAAATCAAAATCCACTTTTCATTGGCTTTATTCAAATTGAATTTGACTAGCAATTCGCTAAAAACGAACAAACCCGAAGTTATCATGAAATCAAAAACCACTTTTCATTGACTCGATTCCATTCGAATTTGACTCGCAATTCGCAAAAACGAACAAACTTAAGTTTCCACGGAATCTAAAACCTCTTTTCATTGGCTTGATTCCAATCGAATTAGACTAGCAATTCGCCAAAAATGAACTAACCGAAGTTTTCATGAAATCAAAATCCAATTTTCATTGGGTGGATTCCAATCGAATTTGACAAGCAATTCGCCAAAAACGAACAAACCCGAAGTTATCAAGAAATCAAAAACCACTTTTCATTGAATTGATTCCAATCGAATCAGACTAGCAATTCGCAAAAAATGAACAAACCCGAAGTTATCATGAAATCAAAAACCACTTTTCATTGACTCGATTCCAATCGAATTAGACTAGCAGTTCGCCAAAAATGAACAAGCCCGAAGTTTTCATGAAATCAAAGTCAACTTTTCATTGACTCGATTCCAATCGAATTAGACTAGCAATTCTCCAAAAAAGAACAAGCCTGAAGTTTTCATGAAATCAAAATCCACTTTTCATCGGCTCTATTCCAAATGAATTTGACTAACAATTCGCGAAACACGAACAAACCCGAAGTTATCCAGAAATCAAAAACCACATTTCATTGACTCGATTCCAATCGAATTTGACTAGCAATTCGTCAAACATGAACGAAACCGAAGTTTTCATGAAATCAAAATCCACTTTTCATTGGCTTTATTCGAACTGAATTTGACTAGAAATTCGCTAAAAACGAACA
>NW_019235297.1:0-1826 GCF_002742605.1 Olea europaea var. sylvestris
TCAAATTTGACAGGTTGATCGGACACAAAAATCAAGCCGGGGGCAATTTCGTCATTTTTCGCGACCGAGTCGGAACGGGCTCACATTTGACAGGTTCATCGGAAACAAAAATCGATCCGGGGGGAATTTCGTCATTTTTCACGACGGAGTTGGAATGGGCTCAAATTTGACAGGTTGATCGGGAACAAAAATCGCGCAAGGGGCAATTTCGTCATTTTTCGCGACGGTGTCGGAATGGGCTAAAATTTGACAGGTTGATCGGAAATAAAAATCGCGCCGGGACAACGTCGTCATTTTTCGCGACGGGTCGGAATGGGCTCAAATTTGACAGGTTGATCGGGATCAAAAATCGCGCCAGGTGCAATTTCTTCATTTCTCTCGGCGGAGTCGGAATGGACTCAAATATGACAGGTTGATCGAGATCAAAAATCGCGTCGGGGCAATTTCGTCACTTTTCGCGACGGTGTCAGAATGGGCTCAAATTTGACAGGTTGATCGGAAACAAAAACCACTTCTGGGGCAATTTCGTCCTTTTTTACGACGGTGTCAGATTGGGCTACAATTTGACAGGTTGATCGCAACCAAAAATCGCGCCGGGAGCAATTTCGTCATTTTTCGCGAAGGAGTCGGAATGGGCTCAAATTTGACAGGTTGATCGGAAATAGAAATCGATACGGGGCGTTTCAATGGGCTCAAATTTGACAGGTTGATCGGACACAAAAATCGCGCCGGGGGCAATATAGTCATTTTTCGCGATCGAGTCGGAATGGGCTCAAATTTGGCAGGTTGATCGGAAACAAAAATTGATTCAGGGGGAATTTCGTCATTTTTCACGACGGAGTCTGAATGGGCTTAAATTTGACAGGTTGATCGGGAACAAAAATCGCACAAGGGGCAATTTCGTCATTTTTCGTGACGGTGTCGGAATGGGCTCAAATTTGACAGGTTGATCGGAAACAAAAATTTATCCAGCGGCAATTTCGTCATTTTTCGCGACGGTGCTGGAATGGGCTAAAATTTGACAGGTTGATCGAAAATAAAAATCGTACCGGGGCAATTTCGTCATTTTTCGCAACGGAGTCGGAATGGGCTCAAATTTGACAGGTTGATCGGGATCAAAAATCGCGCCAGGGGCAATTTCGTCATTTTTAACAACGGAGTCGGAATGGGCTCAAATTTGACAGGTTGATCGAGATAAAAAATCGCGCTAGGGGCAATTTCGTCATTTTTCGCGACGTTTTCAGAATGGTCTCAAATTTGACAGGTTGATCGGAAACAAAAACCTCGCCTAGGGCAATTTCGTCTTTTTTCACGACGGTGTTAGCTTGGGCTCAAATTTGATAGGTTGATCGCAAACAAAAATCGCGCCGGGAGCAATTTCGTCTTTTTTCGCGACGGAGTCGGAATGGGCACAAATTTGACAGGTTGATCACGGAGTCGGAATGGGCTCAAATTTGACAGGTTGATCAGAAACAAAAACCACGCCAGGGGCAATTTCGTCATTTTTACGAAGGTGTCGGAATGGGCTCAAATTTCACAGGCTGATTGGAAACAAAAATCGATCCGGGGGGATTTCGTCAATTTTCGCGACGGAGTCGGAATGGGCTCAAATTTGACAGGTTGACCGGGAACAAAAATCTCGCCGGGGGAAATTTCGTCATTTTTCGCGACTGAGTCGGAATGGGTTCAAATTTGACAAGTTGACCGGGAACAAAAATCTTGCCCGGGGAAATTTCGTCATTTTTCTCGACGGGGTCGGAATGGGCTAAAATTTGACAGGTTTATCGGGAACAAAAATCGCTCCTGGGGCAATTTCGTCATTTTTC
>NW_019235297.1:2120-2247 GCF_002742605.1 Olea europaea var. sylvestris
ATCAAATTTGGCAGGTTGATCGGAAACAAAAATCGCGCAGGTGACAATTTCGTCATTTTTCGCGACGGAGTCGGAATGGGCTCAAATTTGACAAGTTCACCGGGAACAAAAATCTCGCTGGGGGAAA
>NW_019235298.1:0-2247 GCF_002742605.1 Olea europaea var. sylvestris
TTTTTCTTTTATCGTAGCAAGTGTCATTTCCTATATATGGGTTGAATTTGAAGGAAATTACCAATTTGAAAGGAAAGCATGGGTTCTTTCTGCTGCTAGCTTGTTAGTTGTGGAGTTGCTTTTGGGTTCAAACCGTAGGTCCTGTACGGTTAATCCTATTTGACCTCCTTGTTGCTTCCGGAATTTACCAACACGAATGAGTTTGGTGTTAGGGACAAATGAAATGCAGAATCAGTTTCAAGCAGAAAATTGCAGGGGGATGGGATGGGGGAAGAAAAAGATGAATAGTAGTTTCTTTTATTTATATTAGTTTATTTGTTTTATTATATAATTAAATAGCAAATTTACCTTTCTAGACTTTTAAATTGGTCAAAAATTGGTCAAAATTCAATTTTATTGGTCAACTAACGATCAAACGGACGGTTTCAATCCATTTGAACCCTCGGTGCATATTTTTGAAAGGTTTGAGACTGTGGGTGGCACAAACTAAAAGTTTAGGCAAAGTCTGTTAACAAACGAAAGATTTTGTACCTCAACTGCAATTTTTCCAATTAAATAAGTCATTTAATTTCAACTATCACTTAATGTCACGTTAATGCCACCTAGATTGGGATTACAAGCAATGAGGCTAAATAACATTACTAAATCATAAATATAAGGAGGTATGATTTACAAATTATTCTAGGGCCTAAGCTTCTTAGGAGGAACAAGGGATTACCACGTCCCTTTTGTGCAGGTTATAGAGCAATTTATGATGAGTTTACTCTTGAATTTTGAAGACATTTTTCTTGTTCTCTTTCGGAATAAGTAATTTTTTTTATATTGAAAAATGTCTAAATATGTTTACAGGCAAATGGCATGGCGAGACCTGATGGCCTGCGTTATTCTATTGAGAACTTTTCGATGGTGAAGCAGAACATAAATTAAGTGGAAATTACATAATTCCCGGCATTTAAAAATAGCAGTGCAAAAGTAAGGTTTCTTGTTTCGGATTTCAGGTTTGCATTTAATTATTAAGTATTAAATATCCCCCTCCCCTCGCCGCCGCCCCCAAATTATGCAAAGAGAAATTATGTGTGCCAAACCCTAAACTCTCCTCTCTCTCTCTCTCTAAACAGTACACACACACACACACGGCAGTAGTAGTGGCGACGCTACTCTCTTCCAAAACTCTCCTCTCTCTCTCCAGTGGTGGCGCGACCCGAATACGAGCGGTGCTTTGACATCACCGGCCCCGATTTTGGGTGACCGCGCATGCTATTGTGGTGGTAGAGGTTCTGTTCTAGCATCACCGAGCAAATGTCCTACGCAAGGAGAAGACGTCCACCGGTGACAGAAGTGGTGCTGTGAGGGTTGAGATTTCCAAGTAGCGTCGTCGAGCGAAGCTGATTACAACGGCCGCGCTCCTATCACGATGTGCAATACCGACCTAGCGCTGCTGTGCGAGGTGATAGGTAGGAGCCTTTGCATTTGCTTGGCGTGTGAGCACCTCTTCTCTCTGCTCACGACGGTGAAGCAGATCCACCGCGCTGTCGAATTTAACTGTGTGCGTTGGTGGTGCTATGGAGCAGTGAGGTGTGTAGTGGAGGTGGAGGTGGTGGTGGAGGTGGAATTGGTGGTGGTGGTGCGGTGGTTAGGTGCGTGCAATATTAGTGTGGTACTATGCGGTGGTGCAGTTGTGGCTCAGGCAGTGTGTTGTGGTGTTGACCGATTGTTGTGACGTGATAGGGGTGCAATGGTTGTGATGGATAATATTTGTGACCAAGTGTTGTAGTGGAATTGGATCGGGATTGGGTATGGTGCAAGCAGCAATTGGGTGGTGGTGTTTTGTGATCAAGATTGGTGCTAGATGGGACTGGTGGTCAGGGTGATCATAAAATTTGGTCTATGACTTTAAAATTAGACATCTGTGACTAAAACAATATTTTGTGACCTCAACGATTTGATCTATGACTTTAACATTTGACGATCTTGACTAAAACAATAATCTGTGACCTTAACGATTTGGTCTGTGACCTTAAAATTTGATAATCTGTGACTAAAAAAATATGTGACTTATAAAATTTTTGATTCGTGACCTCAAAATAATCCGTGATCAATTAATTTGATGATATGTAACTATTAAATAAATCTGTGAAATTTGTGATCATTAATTGTTTAATTATGACTTTGATATATTTATTTAATAAATAATTTTAATTAATTAAATACAAACCTGAATTTTGAATTTTCAAACTTTTTACCTCA
>NW_019235299.1:0-2247 GCF_002742605.1 Olea europaea var. sylvestris
TCGATAATACCTTGAACAAGTTCTTTAACATGGTTTGAGAGCTTGTCATGAGGCGAGATAAGCTTGGCATATTTTAGGAGGCTGGCTTCATCATCGATACGGGGCCCTATAGTGAAGACTGCCGGTAGAACGAATGGCAGCTTCTCGGCACTCATGGCTTGTACCTCGAAGGTGTAGTTAACTGGCGAGACGTCAAATACTGCACATGACTGCCCGGGAAGAATCCATGCTTTCTTCGCAATCTTAATATCAGTGATGCCTCCTCCGGTAATTACTAGGTACTCAGATGCTCTTGCAACTCTATACATGGTTGTCTTGTCTATGGGTGGAAGTTTGGCCAAATGGTTTTGAGGAAGCTTTTAAAAGTTGGATGACAACATTGTGTAGATAAAAGGGGTATATGAAGACACTGCAAAAATATAACATTTTCGTGGAATTTACAGCAGACTTTCGCTGCTTAATAGTCAATATAATAGGAGTGAAGAAAATAGTTCTGTTATGGTAAGATGATACAAATCGGAAAGATTAGCCAGCCAGTCGATAAGATTTAGGGATAATTGCAGCTGATATTCCAAACATTTCAAACAAGGGCAGACTTTCCCCTAATCTTTCAATTGTTGCAACCGGCACCCCAAACATTTCAAATTGTAACAGCTGAGGCTCCAAATGATGGTTTCCACCCAATTTGGCATTAGTTGACCAAAAAGATTAATTTTGACTACCTTCTAATCAATTTTAAAAGGGCAATATAGTACTTTAACATTTTTCTCATAAAATAATTAACAAAAAAAAAAAAAAAGAGGAAGAAGAAGAAGAAAAAAATAAATAAAACTAAAAAAAAAATAAAAAAAAATACTATCCTCTTCTTCAACAACCCCCTCACCCCATTCCCCTCACCAAAAACCAGAAATCACCTGTGACATTTGTGGGGATCGGCATAGTGTGGGGCGAGATGATAGGCAAGGAGATTGAGTCTCTTGAAAAGAAGTGCGAATTTGAAGTTTTACTTCATAAATTGAGAACCTATGTTTCCTTGCACTCATTTGAAAACTATTATAGATGTCATCAAAGGGGACGTCAAGAGTCTTGATATCAATGGTAGGGATAATGGAAGGCATACCTTTCGTCATTTCATTTACAGTCACCCATAGGAGCCGGAAAACACTAGCAGAAAACACTTTAGAGAAAGGCGATGGGTGGGATAGGGTGGGGTTGGGGTTGAGGGTTCCATGAAGAAGAAGATAATTTTTCATTTTTTTTGTTTTAATTTTATTTATTTTATTTTCATTTTTGTTTTTAATTATTTTATGGGAAAAATATTAAAGTACTATTTTGCCATTTTAAAATTGATTAGAAGGTGGTCAAAATTAATTTTTTTTGGTCAACTAACACCAAATTGGATGGAAACCGTCCATTGGGGTCTCGAGTGTTACGATTTGAAATGTTTGGGATGACGGTTGCAACAATTAAAAGGTTAGGGTAAAGTCTGCCACTGTTTGAAAGATTTGGGGCCTTATCTGCAATTATCCCCCAGATTTATGTTGACATTTTCCCAACTCTTTTTCTGCAATAATCTGATTTGTAACGCAAAACCACATTTGAAAGTTTGAACTACATTTGATTATTTGAATTAGAATAATGCTACGTGATGTCTCTGGTGTTATAGCCCAATGAGTTACAAGTGATAATACATCTTAAACGTGACTAATTTACTTACTTTTAATGTATTTAATCACTTGACGACATTCGCATATCATCTAGAATGGTGTTTAGGATCACTGGTGCTAAATATCATTACTGTTTGAATTAGGTCATCAACACACTTCCTTACGTGTAGGTTGCGTTTATATTTATTGAAAGCAGTTGTCGAAAGGAGAACATGCTTATTTGCTTGCATTTTAAAGAATAGTCTCCTCATATGCAAGTCAAATTTATTTTATATCACCCCCTTGTCACTTAAAATAAAGAAGAGGTTTTGGTGGGATTGAGGATAGAATACCACAACTCAAAAGATCAATTCATTAGCTAAAGTCACCCATGTAAGCAATTAGACTCAGTCTTGTTTTTGTTTATAGAAAACGTGTTCAAGGTATAAAGTCCTTTCGTTTAGTTTAATTTAATCTTCAAAATCATCGTGGTCAAACTAATTTCGATTCTAATATTTCAATCATAAATAATTGCTTCCTAATGTTGACCTTACAAATTCAATATCATTTATTGTTGATATTTATTTTTATTTTTGTACTG
>NW_019235300.1:0-2247 GCF_002742605.1 Olea europaea var. sylvestris
GTTGCTCTCAATTCTTCGTACATCGACAATCCAAGCGTTCCAAATATGCAAGTGCTCATTCTTTCGAAAAATGGCTGAAATCCTTCGTACGTCATGACGAAGTTGTGAGATCAATCCAAAACGGTCGCTACATTTCCAAAAAGTACTTATGGTCCCAAAACGGGCACCGTGTGCAAAAGTTACGCTCAATTCTTCGTACGCCGACAATCCAAGCGTTCCAAATATGCAAGTGCTCATTCTTTCAAAAAATGGCCAAAATCCCTCGTATGTCATGACGAAGTTGTGAGTTCAATCCAAAACGGTCGCTACATTTTCAAAAAGTACTTATGGTCCCAAAACGGACACCGGGTGCAAAAGTTGCGCTCAATTCTTTGTACGTCGATAATCCAAGAGTTCCAAATATTCAAGTGCTTATTCTTTCAAAAAATGGCCGAAATCCCTCGTAACTCACGACGAAGTTGTGAGTTCAACCCAAAACGGGCGCTACATTTCCGAAAAGTACTTATGGTTCCAAAACGGACACCGGGTGCAAAAGTTGCGCTCAATTCTTCGTACGTCGATAATCCAAGCGTTCCAAATATGCAAGTGCTCACTCTTTCGAAAAATGGCCGAAATCCCTCCTACATCACGACGAAGTTGTGAGTTCAACCCAAAACGGTCGCTACATTTTCGAAAAGTACTTATGGTCCAAAACGGACATCGGGTGCAAAAGTTTCGCTCAATTCTTCGTACGTCGATAATCCAAGCGTTCCAAATATGCAAGTGCTCACTCTTTTGAAAAATGGCCGAAATCCCTCCTACGTCACGACGAAGGTGTGAATTCAATCCAAAACGGTCGCTACATTTCCAAAAAGTACTTATGGTCCCAAAATGGACACCGGGTGCAAAAGTTGCGCTCAATTCTTCGTACATCGATAATCCAAGCGTTCCAAATATGCAAGTGCTCCCTCTTTCGAAAAATGGCCGAAATCCCTCCTACGTCACGACGAAGGTGTGAATTCAATCCAAAACGGTCGCTACATTTCCAAAAAGTACTTATGGTCCCAAAATGGACACCGGGTGCAAAAGTTGCGCTCAATTCTTCGTACATCGATAATCCAAGCGTTCCAAATATGCAAGTGCTCCCTCTTTCGAAAAATGGCCGAAATCCCTCCTACGTCACGACGAAGGTGTGAATTCAATCCAAAACGGTCGCTACATTTCCAAAAAGTACTTATGGTCCCAAAATGGACACCGGGTGCAAAAGTTGCGCTCAATTCTTTGTACGTCGATAATCCAAGCGTTCCAAATATACAAGTGCTCATTCTTTCGAAAAATGGCCGAAATCCCTCGTACGTCACGAAGAAGTTGTGAGTTCAACCCAAAACGATCGCTACATTTCCAAAAAGTACTTATGGTCCCAAAATGGACACCGGGTGAAAAAGTTGCTCTCAATTCTTTGTACATCGACAATCCAAGCGTTCCAAATATGCAAGTGCTCATTCTTTCGAAAAATGGTCGAAATCCCTCGTACGTCATGACGAAGTTGTGAGATCAATCCAAAACGGTCGCTACATTTCCAAAAAGTACTTATGGTCCCAAAACGGACACCGGGTGCAAAAGTTGGGTTCAATTCTTTGTACGTCGATAATCCAAGCGTTCCAAATATGCAAGTGCTCATTCCTACTAAAAATGGCTGAAATACCTCGTACGTCATGACGAAGTTGTGAGATCAATCCAAAACGGTCGCTACATTTCCAAAAAGTACTTATGGTCCCAAAACGGACACCGGGTGCAAAAGTTGGGTTCAATTCTTTGTACGTCGATAATCCAAGCGTTCCAAATATTCAAGTGCATATTCTTTCAAAAAATGGCCGAAATCCCTCGTAACTCACGACGAAGTTGTGAGTTTAACCCAAAACGGGCGCTACATTTCCAAAAAGTACTTATGGTCCCAAAACGGACACCGGGTGCAAAAGTTGCGCTCAATTCTTCGTACGTCGATAAACCAAGCGTTCCAAATATGCAAGTGCTCACTCTTTCGAAAAATGGCCGAAATCCCTCCTACATCACGACAAAGTTGTGAGTTCAACGCAAAACGGTCGCTACATTTCCGAAAAGTACTTATGGTCCAAAACGGACACCGGGAGCAAAAGTTGCGCTCAATTCTTCGTACGTCGATAATCCTAGCGTTCCAAATATGCAAGTGCTCATTCTTTCGAAAAAAGGCCGAAATCCCTCGTACGTCACGATGAAGTTGTGAGTTCA
>NW_019235301.1:0-2247 GCF_002742605.1 Olea europaea var. sylvestris
GATAAGGTATTTTCTAGATATAACTTGAGTATGTCTAGATTGAGAGGACAAGGTTATGATGGAGCAAGTAATATGCAAGGTAACTTTAATGATCTAAAAACACTCATTTTGAAGGAGAGTCCATGTGCCTTTTACATTCACTGTTTTGCTCATCAACTCCAACTTGCGCTTGTGGCTGTGGCAAAGAAGAACATCCCTATTACTAATTTCTTTCGTGTGGTTGGGAACGTGATAAATACTGTTGGAGCATCTTCCAAGCGTTGTGATCTTCTTCGAGAAAAACAATTAGACTTTATTGTTGAGGCATTGGAAAAAGGTGAGATTTTAAGTGGACGGGGACTTAATCAATAAACGACCCTTCAGCGCTCTGGTGATACACGATGGAGTTCACATTATAATTCTTTGGTCAGCTTGCTTGCCATGTTCTCCTCTATTTAAGATGTACTTGCAATGATTGTTGAAGATAAATCTTGTTCTTGTGATCAAAGATCTGATGCAACAAATTTATTGGAGTTGATACAAAGATTTGATTTTGTATTTAATCTACAGTTGATGAAAAGTGTGTTGGGGATGTCAAATGAACTGTCAAAGGCATTGCAAAGAAAAGATCAAGATATTGTGAATGCAATGCAATTGGTGAGATTGTGCAAACGACTACTCCAAATAATGAGAGACGAAGGGTGGGTCTCCTTTTTTGAAGAAGTGTGTTCTTTTTGTCAACAACATTACATTCATGTACCCAACATGGATGATATGTTTGTATGCCTTGCAATTCGTGGTTGCCCTCAGCGTAATTCTCCAGAAATTACAAATTTACATCATTATCGAGTAGATTTGTTCTACTCTGTCATCGAATTTATTCTAGAATTGAATGATTGTTTCTCGGAGGTAAATACAGAGTTACTTCTTTGTGTAGCTTGTTTATGCCCACAAGATTCATTTTCTTCTTTTGACAAGAAAAGCTTAATTAGACTTGCTGAGCTTTATCCATTAGATTTCTCTACAGAAGATGGCATTGTACTTAGCGATCAACTTGAGACTTATATTTTGGACATGCGCTCTAACAAAGAGTTTGAAGGGTTGAATGGCCTTGGTGATCTTGCGGAGAAGTTGGTTTTGACAAAGAAAGATAAGGTATATCCATTGGTTTACAGACTTTTGACTTTAGCATTGATTTTACCGGTTGCTACCGCTACTGTGGAGAGAGTTTTTCTGCAATAAACATCGTAAAGAATAGATTGCGCAATCGGATGGGTGATCAGTGGATGAATGATAGCACTATTGTTTATGTAGAGAGAGATATATTTTTGAAACTCGATAATGAAGTTATTGTACGACGATATCAAAATATGAAAACTCGCAAGGAACAAGTTTAATATATAAATTATGTCGTTTTTAGTGTCGTTGTAATATTGTTTTAATTTTTTATCATCATTAAATCTATGACCAAAACCTCGAAGTTCGGCGTCGAAAAATGATGCCCGCACTGAACATAAATCTTGGCTCCGTCCCTATTCCCTACAACATCTGCCCCTTAGGAAAGCAAAGAAGATTATCATTTGTGTCAAATAACCATCTATCCTAAAATGCATTTGACCTTGTTCACTGCGATACTTAGGGACCATATCATGCCCCAACTCATGCAGGCCACAGATATTTTCTCACTTTGGTATATGATTGCACACGGTTCACATGGATATATCTCATGAAGCAAAAAATCAGACGTTGAGTTCATTATTCCTAAGTTTTTCAAGATGGTTGAAGCACAATTCCAGAAGATAATTAAAACCTTTAGATCTGATAATGCACCAGAACTAAAATTTGTGGATTTCTTTGCTTCAAAGGGAGTTATCCATCAATTTTCATGTGTTGACAGACCTGAACAAAATTCAGTGGTAGAAAGGCAACACCAACACCTCCTAAATGTGGCTAGGTCATTGTATTTTCAATCACAAGTCCCAATTCAATTCTGGGGAGAGTGTGTTCTTACACCCACCTTCCTTATAAATCGAACACCCTCTCCCATTTTGAATAATAAAACACCATTTTCTCTTCTTTACGACCTACCAGTAGATTACACAAATCTGAGAGTTTTTGGGTCCCTGTGTTTTGCTTCAACATTACCCTCTCATAGGTCCAAGTTTCACCCAAGAGCCAAACCATATGTGTTTGTCGGCTATGCCCCTGGCTATAAGCTATATGACATATCTTCCAAAACCTTTTTCATTTCCAGAGATGTGGTCTTTC
>NW_019235302.1:0-2247 GCF_002742605.1 Olea europaea var. sylvestris
TCAACCTGTCAAATTTGAGCCCATTCCGACAAAGTCGAGAAAAATGATGAAATTGCCCCCGACGCGTTTTTTGTTTCCGATCATCAAGTCGAATTTTAGCCAATTCCGACACAGTCGCGAAAAATGACTAAATTACACCCGGCGCGATTTTTGTTCCCGATAAACCTGTCAAATTTGAGCCCATTTCGACACAGTCGAGAAAAATGACGAAATTGCCCCCGGCGCGGTTTTTGTTTCCGATCAACCAGTCAAATTTTAGGCAATTCCGACACAGTCGCGAAAAATTACGAAATTACACCCGGCGCGATTTTTGTTCCGAATAAACCTGTCAAATTTGAGCCCATTCCGACACAGTCGAGAGAAATGACAAAATTGCCCCCTGCGCGATTTTTGTTTCCGATCAACCAGTCAAATTTTAGCCAAATCCGACACAGTCGCAAAAAATGACGAAATTACACCCGACGCGGTTTTTGCTCCAGATCACCCTGTCAAATTTGAGCCCATTCCGACACAGTCGAGAAAAACGACGAAATTACCCCCGGCGCAATTTTTATTTCAGATCAAAATTCCAAATTTCAGCCAATTCCGCCACAGTCGAGAAAAATGACTAAATTACCCCCAACGCGATTTTTATTTCAGATCAAACTGCAAAATTTCAGCCAATTCCGACACAGCCGCGAAAAATGACGAAATTACCCCCAGCGCGATTTTTGTTTCCTATCAACCTGTCAAATTTGAACCCATTCCGACAAAGTCGAGAAAAATGACGAAATTGCCAAGGCGCGGTTTTTGTTTCCGATCAACCAGTCAAATTTTAGCCAATTCCGACACAGTCAAGAAAAATGACGAAATTGCCGCCGGCGCGATTTTTATTTACGATCAAACTGCCAAATTTCAGCCAATTCCGACACAGCCGAGAAAAATGACGAAATTGGCCACGGCGCAGTTTCTGTTCCCGATAAACCAATCAAATTTGAGCCCATTCCGACTTAGTCGAGAAAAATGACGAAATTACCCCCAACGCGATTTTTATTTCAGATCAAACTGCCTAATTTCAGCCAATTCCGACACAGTCAAGAAAAATGACGAAATTACCCCCGGTGCGGTTTTTGTTCCCAATCAACCTGTCAAATTTGAGCCCATTCTGACACAGTCGCGAAAAATGACGAAATTAGCCCCGGCGCGATTTTTGTTTCCGATCAACCTGTCAAATTTGAGCCCATTCTGACACAGTCGCGAAAAATGACGAAATTAGCCCCGGCGCGATTTTTGTTTCCGATCAACCTGTCAAATTTGAGCCCATTCTGACACAGTCGCGAAAAATGACGAAATTAGCCCCGGCGCGATTTTTGTTTCCGATCAACCTGTCAAATTTGAGCCCATTCTGACACAGTCGCGAAAAATGACGAAATTACACCCGGCGCGATTTTTGTTCCCGATAAACCTGTCAAATTTGAGCCCATTTCGACACAGTCGAGAAAAATGACGAAATTACTCCCGGCGCGATTTTTGTTTCAGATCAACAAGTCGAATTTTAGCCAATTCCGACACAGTCGCGAAAAATGACGAAATTACATCTGACGCGCTTTTTGTTCCCGTTAAACCTGTCAAATTTGAGCCCATTTCGACACAGTCGAGAAAAATGACGAAATTACTCCCGGCGCGATTTTTGTTTCAGATCAACAAGTCGAATTTTAGCCAATTCCGACACAGTCGCGAAAAATGACGAAATTACACCCGGCGCGATTTTTGTTCCCGATAAACCTGTCAAATTTGAGCCCATTCCGACACAGTCGAGAAAAATGACGAAATTGCCCCTGGCGCGATTTTTGTTTCCGATCAACCAATCGAATTTTTGCCAATTCCGATACAGTCGCGAAAAATGATGAAATTACACTCGACGCGGTTTTTGCTCCCGATCAACCTGTCAAATTTGAGCCCATTCCGACACAGTCGAGAAAAATGACGAAATTGCCCCCGGCGTGATTTTTATTTCAGATCAAAATTCCAAATTTCAGCCAATTCCGCCACAGTCGAGAAAAATGACTAAATTACCCCCAACGCGATTTTTATTTCAGATCAAACTGCCAAATTTCACCCAATTCCGACACAGTCGCGAAAAATGACGAAATTACCCCCGGCGCGATTTTTGTTTCCTATCAATCTGTCAAATTTGAGCCCATTCCGACAAAGTTGAGAAAAATGACGAAATTGCCCCCGGCACGGTTTTTGTTTACGATCAACAAG
>NW_019235303.1:0-2247 GCF_002742605.1 Olea europaea var. sylvestris
AATCAAACGGGAGCTCAATTTGTCGCAAGTAAGTCAAATCAGAGCGCCCACTATAGCCCGTTTATTAACCAACAGCCACGATTGAGCGAACTATCCCACCGCTTAATTTTCTCCAACGGTCGAAAATCTCAAAAATATATAAACATTTTTCGTAATACAGACCCTGCAAATTCGTTCGTCTCTCTATTAACTTCGATAATTACTCTACAACAACAAATCAAGAACGACCCAAGATTTGATCAACCCAACATTCTTGTTTTTTGTTTAACAGAAAATTCTTGAAATTCATTTGGAGGGACAGAAATGAGTGTTTTACAGTATAAAGAAGTCATGAATTCTGCTGATCTTCAGATATGGAACAATGTCGGCTTTGATAATGGAGATCTTAAAGAATTTTCGGGGAATAAGGCTTCTTGGAGTCCTCTGAAGCCGATTTTGTTAAATTCGACAGAGTCGTTGAACTCGAATTCTTCGAGCAAAGAGAATGAGGGTCCTCTGTTTGAGAACCCAATTTCTTCTGTTGCTTCTTCTCTCAGATCTGTGGTAACTCCTTTCAAGCAGGTTAATTCGAATGGGGCTATGGAGAATTCAAAAACTAGGGGAAATACTAAACAAAGTTTTGAAGACAAGGTGAATTTGAAGAGTTTTGATGAGGAAATTGAGGAGATTGAAATGGAAATTAGAAGATTGACTTCAAGATTAGAGTCTCTGAAACTGGAAAAGGCTGAGAGAAGTGTGAAAACAGTGGAAAAGAGAGAAAGAGTGATCTCGGCGAAGTTTATGGAACAGAAACAGCGTGTTAAAACTGGAGAAGTGAAGAAAGAGATCGAACAGTTTTCATCGATGAGAGCAAGAACTGGGATTCAGAGGAAGGGGCTTAGTTTGAGGCCATCAGATTTGGTTGTTGGGGCGCGAAGGGGAATGAGTATGGGGCCTTCTGAGATTTTGGGGTCCGCAAAATCCTGGAAATTGGGCAAGAAAGAAATGACCAACCCTGTTCCGCCTATACAGAGTAGAGTGCTTCGTTTGAGACCTGCAGAGATTGATGCTGAAGCACGAAGGGGAATGAGCATGGGGCCTTCTGAGATATTTGGATCCGCGAAATCCCAGAAATTCGGCAAGCAAGAAATGATCACCCCTATTCAGCCTACACAAAGTAGGCGAAAATCTTGCTTCTGCAAGTTACAAGATATTGATGAAGGGAAAGAGGTGAGTAAAGAAAGGGGGAAGAGTTCAAGTGTTAGCCATGAATCAAGAAAAACTATCACAAAATCTCGAGTTTTATCAAGGCAGGCTGTTACTACGGTTGGATCCAAGAAGGCTGTGACGAAAGAGGGTCGAATGGTGAACTCAATTCAGCCCAAGAAACTGTTCAGAGATGGTGAGATGTCCATCCCTGCTAAGCCATTAAGAGCAGGGAGATTTGTCGCGAGCCGGTATAATCAGAGCACAAATCCTGCATCAGAAATAAGAAAGGGATCCTTGCCAGAAGATGGTAAGGCTGAGAATAGGGGCGATAAGAAGCGTTCTCTATCAGCCAGAAACTCACGGGTAACTGTCATAGACAACAAGGATTTAGGCACTGAAAGTCGAGTGAAAAAGCGTTGGGAAATTCCGAATGAGGTTGTTGTTCATAGTAGTTTGGTCGAGGGCGAGAAGTCACCAGAGTCTATTCTTCTTGATTTGCTTCCAAGGATTAGGGTTTCTCGATTCACCAAAGAGAGCCCCCGGGATTCTGGTCCTGCGAAAAGAGTAGTTGAATTGGTTGGGAAGAAATCATACTTTTGCAACGACGAGGAAGTGGAGCCATCCGTTTGTCAAGCCTTGAGCTTTGCAGAAGAAGAAACTGAAGAAAATTAAAGGGAACAACAATATAAGAGGTTAAACCCATCATTTAAATTCTCATTCCCATATTACAGCATTGTTTTGCTTCTTCTCAACTGTTACTTTCAGCTCTACTAGTTAGTTCTTTGATTTCTTGTTAAGGGATATCATGATTGGAATAAGCTTTTTCAGTTTTTCACATGTAATGAACCATGGGAAAGCATTCTTGTGCTTTCCTTTCGTATTTCAAGTGTTAAGCAGTTCATTCTGGTATATTTTTCTTCTTGTCCTCTTCCTAAAATTTCTTCATTTTTTCTTAATGAATGAAATATGTACGGAATCCTGAAAATAAATCCTAATGAAAGTATAACATTTGGTTTAGATTTACAACACTTTCTCATTGAATAGGACCTTCCTTGACTA
>NW_019235304.1:0-2247 GCF_002742605.1 Olea europaea var. sylvestris
CATTTCTGTGACAAATGTGACTGTTCGAACCTTATTACTAATACAATCGCATCATCATGGATTCAAACAACTTCTTATTTTCCCGTTCAGGTGAGTAGTGACATCCTTACTCAGTTACGAGCCCAATCTACCTTAATGGCAGATTGAGAATTTCGCTCTTACTGGTTAAGAATGAGGTGAGAATATTCTATTAGCTGACACATATAATCAAAATTCTTCCAACAAGTGATGAGAAGCGTCAAGCATTCTATGGAGTGATATATGATAATTGCTGTGTTTGTCTATAATAATAGTAAGCGTATGATATATTGACAAGTTGTATAAAACTGCGTCCACTGTTGTCCCACTGAAACTTTGTTACTATCCATTAACCTAATTAATCCTATTAATTAATTGAATCTGTGAAAAAATCTGATAAGGAATGATTTTTACTAAACTAACTGTTAGAACAGATAATCAACCTAAGTGATAGACAATCATAAATTTTAAGAAAAAACTGAAGATTTTAAAAGCATTAGGACTCATGAGTTCATTTTAGTTGTCATGTTTGCTTTAATAATTTATTTTAATTTTGTTGACAATCGAATCTATTTGAATTATCAGATAATGTTTCTCAATTAAAAACGAATATGCTTAAATAAGTAAATTCACTATTTCATGTTGGAGGGAATTAAAATCGAATTTTTAGTAGATTTTGATCAAAATTGATAAAATGTAATTTAAAAGTTGTGGGTACAATGCAATATGTTGTTAAAATTAATTGTTGACTTAAATTTAGATCCCTACCAAGCAGTTATGTAAATTTAAAACCTAAATATCCAAGTGCATTCAAGAATAAGAAATTCATCAAAAGATAGTACAAATTATAGAAGCATATCCCTATTTCCTATATAAATTCATGATTTTTTTTTTACCTTTAGGGTTAAAGTGGTGTTTTATTTCTCAATTTGGACATATTCACAAACAATCATAAATTGATTGAATTCTTGAAAAGACATAAAAATCCACTATAAAAATGCAGCACAAAATAATAATTAGCCATAACTTGGAATATTAATATTGAACAATTTAACTAGGGTACATCATTCATCAAATCTAAAAGAGAATTAATTACCTATATTAAAATAAGTACATGACTCAGAATATTGTAGAAAAAAAAATAAAAATAAAAAGGATATTGAAAATCCCTCTTGGAATCTTGTAGTCTGAACCCAATCTTCAACTTGAAATAATCTCAACTCCGAACACCTTTGGAACCTCAATTTGATGTGTTTTTCTCTCAAAGAGTGAGTATCTTTTATGTCTCCTCTTCCTCTATGTATTAATTACTTCCACTACATTCACTGTGACTTTGTCATGTGATCGTGATATATCCTACAAAGCAAAAATCAATGAAATCAAAAAAAAGAAAAAAATACTAAATAAACAACCAACAAAAGCACAAAAAGTAATGGCTTACACTTATCACGCTATATAGACAATTCTTGAAAACTAGGAATTAGTCATATTTTTCCAATGCTATATTATTTAGAACTTAATGAAGTATTCTAATTTAATTTCTCCTACATTTGGATCTCACAATATTTTTCCTATCAAATCAAGTCCCAAACTTTTCCTTAACGACTATTCGATATTCCTAATCCATCTTATGAAATATATTGATATCTCTAATAAAGGTCGATGAACCTATAATACTTGAAATCACATACGTACACGAGGTTCAATACTCAACTAAAGTTGGTGCATTCACAAAAATGTCTTTATCTAAAATAGTGGGTCCAAGGTACGTGCAAGCAAATTGAAAGACATGTAGTCTATGTGCATAGATGTCTAAAGAACACATGGCTAAGTTCAAAATTTATTCTCCAATAGATTATGCCTTTGTTTGAGCCTTATTCTTTTCATAAAAATACATTTTTGAATAGTGATGAGAAATGTGTAGTTAAAAAATAAGAAAAAATTTTGAATTTACGTGTAACGTTATTTTATTAAAGAATGGGTGAATGAAATTATGTCAAATCACAACTCAAGAATGTATTTTTTTATTCAAAGAATAAGACTCAAATAGGGGATATATCTATAACTCAAATTTCATCCCATGTATGTTTAGTGAGAGAAAAATAAGAAATAAGAGGAGAGATAAAACTTGCTATGTTAGCTAGAGAGAATCCTACCTAAAATGCATTACAATATTTTGTAAACAATCTTTATTTCGTGGTATGGCACTTTTTTACTTTTAATCGTACG
>NW_019235305.1:0-2247 GCF_002742605.1 Olea europaea var. sylvestris
CAAATATGCAAGTTCTAACACTTTCGAAAAATGGCCAAAATCTCTCATACGTCACTATGAAGTTGTGAGTTCAATCCAAAACGGTCCTACATTTCCAAACAGGACTTACGGGCCTAAAACGGACACCGGGTGCAAAAGTTATGCTCAATTCTTCGTACGCCGACAATCCAAGCGTTCCAAATATGCAAGTGCTCACTCTTTTGAAAAATGGCCAAAACCCGTCATACGTCACGACGAAGTGGTGAGTTCAATCCAAAGCGGCCGCTACAATTCCAAAAAGTACTTACAGGCCAAAAAAGAACACCGGGTGCAAAAGTTATGCTCAATTCTTCGTACGCCGACAATCCAAGCGTTCCAAATGTGCAAGTGCTCACTCTTTCAAAACATGGCCAAAATCCCTCAAACGTCACGATGAAATGGTGAGTTCAATCCCAAACAATCGCTACATTTCCCAAAAGGACTTACGGGCTAATAACGGACACCGGGTGCAAAAGTTATGCTCAATTCTTCGTACGCCGACAATCCAAGCGGTCCAAATTTGCAAGTGCTCATTCTTTTGAAAAATGGCCGAAATCCCTCGTACGTCACTATGAAGTTGTGAGTTCAATCCAAAACGGTCGCTACATTTCCAAAAAGGACTTATGGGTTCAAAACGGACACCGGGTGCAAAAGTTATGCTCAATTCTTCGTACGCCGACAATCCAAGCGGTCCAAATTTGCAAGTGCTCATTCTTTTGAAAAATGGCCGAAATCCCTCGTACGTCACTATGAAGTTGTGAGTTCAATCCAAAACGGTCGCTACATTTCCAAAAAGTACTTATGGTCCCAAAACGGACACCGTGTGCAAAAGTTACGCTCAATTCTTGGTACGCCGACAATCCAAGCGTTCTAAATGTGCGAGTGCTCACACTATCGAAAAATGGCCGAAATCACTCATACGTTGCGATGAAGTGGTGAGTTCAATCCAAAACGGTCGCTACATTTCCAAAAAGGACTTATAGGTCCAAAACGGACACCGGGTGCAAAAGCTACGCTCAATTCTTCGTACGCCGACAATCCAAGCGTTACAAATTTGCAAGTGCTCACTCTTTCGAAAAATATAGCCGAAATCCCTCATATGTCACGACGAAGTGGTGAGTTCAATCGAAAACGGTCGCTACATTTCCAAAAAGGAATACGGACCGAAAACGGACACCGGGTGCAAAAGTTATGCTCAATTCTTCGTACGCCGACAATCCAAGCGTTCCAAATATGCAAGTACTCACACTTTCAAAAAATGGGCGAAATCCCTCTTATGTGATGACGAAGTGGTGAGTTCAATCCAAAACGATCGCTACATTTCCAAAAAGTTATTACGGGCCCACAACGGACACCGTGTGCAAATGTTACGCTCAATTCTTCGTACGCTGACAATCCAAGAGTTCCAAATATGCAAGTGCTCATTCTTTTGAAAAATGGCCAAAATCCCTCGTACGTCACGACGAAGAAGTGAGTTCAATCCAAAACGGTCGCTACATTTCCAAAAAGTACTTATGGTCCCAAAACGGGAACTGTATGCAAAAGTTACGCTCAATTCTTCGTACGCCGACAATCCAAGCGTTCCAAATATGCAAGTGCTCACACTATCGAAAAATGGCCGAAATCCCTCATACGTCACGATGAAGTTGTGAGTTCAATCCAAAACGGTCGCTTCATTTCCAAAAAGGACTTACGGGCCTAAAACGGACACTGGGTGTAAAAGTTACGCTCAATTCTTCGTACGTCGACAATCCGAGCGTTCCAAATATGCAAGTGCTCACTCTTTCGAAAAATGGCCGAAATCCCTTAAGCGTCATGACGAAGTGGTGATTTCAATCCAAAACGGTCGCTCCATTTCCAAAAAGTACTTACGGGCCCAAAACGAACACCGGGTGCAAAAGTTACGCTCAATCCTTCGTACGCCGACAATCCAGGCATTCCAAATATACAAGTGCTAACACTTTCAAAAAATGGCCGAAATCCCTCATACGTCACGACGAAGTGAGTTCAATCCAAAACGTTCGCTACATTTCCAAAAAGTACTTATGGTCCCAGAACGGACACCGTGTGCAAAAGTTACGCTCAATTCTTCGTACGTTGACAATCCAAGCGTTCCAAATGTGCAAGGGCTCACACTATCTAAAAATGGCCGAAATCCCTCTTACGTTACGACGAAGTTCTGAGTTCAATCCAAAACGGTCGCTACATTTCGAAAAAGGACTTACGGGC
>NW_019235306.1:0-1098 GCF_002742605.1 Olea europaea var. sylvestris
TGAGTATAACTTATTGGTTCTCTAAGCATTGATGGGTCGTGGCTACGTATACTCGTGTTTATAGATAGAACGACACAAGTGTCGTTTAACTGCTATTGTGCTGTTCTGTTGATTTCTCAAATATTTTGTTACTTTTCCAACGTAGCAACCTCAAACATTAGATCTCCTAACTTAAAAAAGTTAGAAATATTGATCATGAGATAAAGAACGATTGAATTGACATAAATTATACGACATTGAGTTGGTGAAATTACAAGTCATTGTATTGATTCGTTAGAAAATATAATCAATGAGCACATTTCTCAACTCTAGTAAACAGAATGTTCATATTGCAATTGAAATGAGTTCAACTTAATGATTCTCAGGAGCATGGATGGGTCGTGGCTAGTATTCTCGTGTTTATTGACAGAACAACACAAGTGTCGTTTAAATGCTCTTGTGTCGTTCTGTTGATTTCTCAAATATTTTGCTTCTTTTTCAACGCAACGACCTTAAACATGAATCCCCTAACTTAAGAAAGTTAGAAATGTTGATCACATGACAAATAACGGTCGAATTGACATAGATTATACAACATTGAGTTGGTAAAATCGCTATTCATTGTATTGATTCGTTAGAAAATATAATCAATGAGCACATCTTTTAACTTTTGGAAACAAAATGTTAATACTGCAATCGAAATGAGTTCAACTTATTGATTCTCGGGGCATGGATGGGTCGTGGCTAGTATACTCATGTTTATTGATAGAACGATACAAGTGACGTTTAACAGTTCTTGTGTCGTCCTGTTAGTTTCTCAACTATTTTGCTTCTTTTTCAATGCAGCGACCTCAAATAACGATAGAATTGACATAGATTGTAGAAGTCGTATTGGTGAAATCACAAGTCACCATCCACATTCGTTAGAAAACAAAAGTAATGAGAGTATCTCTTGAATTATGTAGCGGCATGTCTATCTCGCGACTTAAATGAGTTTAAATTATGAAATATCAAGGCTCGTGGCTGCTCATACTCGTGTTTATCGACAGAACAACACTAGTGACATTTAACGGCACCAGTGTCGTTCTTTTGATTTTTCCTATATTTCGCTTTATTTCC
>NW_019235306.1:20077-22323 GCF_002742605.1 Olea europaea var. sylvestris
TATTTTACTTACTGTCAATGGAAGGTGAGAAGAGAATGAGCCCATCATACAAGTATTTTCCGTATCACTCGATAGCAATTAACCAGATGTAGTGATTCACTAATTTGTTGGGGGTAAAAAAGGAAATGAACTGATAGGGACGAGAAGTCAAAGTGAATACAGAGGCGGGATTTGATGGAAGAAAAAAAAATAGGGTTCAAAGGGCGGGAGTTGATATTTGGGTAATGCAAAGAGGGAAGATTTTGGACATGGGCCTCTTAATGAATCATATTTATATAAAAATGTTGTAAAATGGAAAGTTCATTAGAGTTTATTGGTGAATGACAATTACACCTTTATAGCCCTAGAAATAATTACCGTTGTATCCCTGATTCTGCCCTATAAATACGGAGCTTTGGTTCTTAATAAAACACACAAGTCTATTGACTTCTCTCTATTCCCTTCTCGTTTCTTCAATTTTATAACACGTTATCAGCATGATAACTTAATTTTTCAAAGTTTAGTAAATGTAATAATTTTTATATGCATAAATATTTATCATGTGTACCAAAATTAATTTGATAACATGTGAAATATTTCAATATACATATGCATCATAATGAGATTGCTTCTTCTCTACTTTTTATCGACATGCATATTAATTCTAATTCACGTTTGTATGTGTAATCCGAACACATATTAGTTCAGGTTTTTATACTCATACACGATCATTTTTTCAACATATTATTCAGTATTAATTCTGCCTTTTGAATCTGTTACATCTTAATTCTATCTTTAATTTCTATATATTTGAAATTCACATACATGTTTAGTATCTTTTGTATGTTGGTAAAAGATTTAGCCAATAAGTGATATAGCCAATTTTGTTAACTTCTATGTATGGAGATTCTTTTTCCTAATACATATTTGGTAATCAATTTAAAATATAAATTTTTATATTATCTATTTGGTAATTAATTTTTACACCATATCCTGTTTGTATGGTAATTAAATATTCCTTTCATGTGCATGCTTGGAATATTGCTTTTCTTTACTTATACATTTTTTTTTGTGATTAATTCTTGTATGTAAATTCATATCATGTCTATATGGTAATTAAATATTTTTAGATATTATTCTATGAATTTCAAATTAAGAATTTATCATCTTATTGTTCCAAAAATAGCACAATATTGACATATTGGTCATGAAGAATATTTTGTTATTCCTGAAGAATCCAAAATTCATGGTTATTAAATTTCATATGATAGAAATAATATTACTCTCTCTCAAAGAGCGGGATTTATAAAATTCAATTTATTTCCTGATTTGAGAAATTTCTTAGATCGATATCATAGATGAGTATCTTGCTGTTGCTCCTGAAGTAGCACAACATTACATGAACAATATTTTTTTAATCTCCTAGAAGAATATTTCATTGTTACTCATGTAGAACACAAATTTTATTATTTAGCTTAAAAGATAGAACAAATTGTTAATGTCAGTATTCCAGAAAAATATTGTATATATAATTTTAAAGATTATATGTCTGTTGTGTGCCTGATGAAAGCACAACTTATAATAAATAAATAAAATTTTGTGTTCGTGTTCTTGAGGAAACACGATATTATTAATATTTTAAAGGAATAGATATTATAATTTCAATATTCCTGAAGAATATTGATCGATTCTATTTAAATCATGAAATAAATTTCTCTATTTATTTACATGTCCATTTTTTTGCATACATATTTAAATATTGATGTTCTGGTTAAATTTTATTGCTTTTGAAAAGCATAATGATATAAGATCTAATATAAAATTATGTTTTTACTCCTGAAAAGTAAATCCTTACATAATTATTACTGCAAATAATAATATGTTATTGCTCTTGAAGAGCATGACATTAAAAAATTTTATATTCCAGAAGAATATTATGTTTATTACTCCTGAAAAGCAGGTCTTCATGCAGATAAATATCTTATAATGATAACATATTCTTATAAAGTTAACATTTTTAAACAAGAGTTTGTTGGTGCTTCTGAAGTAGCACGACATTATTAATATTCTAAAAGAATATTAATTGTTCCAAAAGAGCATGATATTATAATTTCAATATTCCAGAAGAATATTGACTCAATACTTCTAAAGAAGTATAACTTAAATTATATTTATTTTAAATGAATAGTGTTGATATTCTCGAAAAAATACAACCCACGTTATAAAAATATTCCAAAAGAATATTAATTGCTCCAAAAGAACATGAT
>NW_019235307.1:0-2246 GCF_002742605.1 Olea europaea var. sylvestris
GATTGGAAACTGCCCGCAAAATCGGACCCGGGGCAGAGACTCGGGATCACGGGATTTTAGCCAAATTCCTTCGTTCGGGCCTCCGAATAATTAATTTCCGAATTAATTATGCCAGGTTGAAGATGTGCAGGACAGAAAATTAACAATGAAAGACCGCAGCAGGGGCAATTTTTGTCATTTGTCGCGACGATGACGGAATGGCCCCAAATTTGGCAGGTTGATTGAAAACTGCCCGCGAGATTGGACTCGGGGCACAGACCCGAAATCACAGGATTTTAGCCAAATTCATTCGTTTGGGTCTCCGAATAATTAATTTCTGTATTAATTATGTCGGGTTGAAGAAGTGCTGGACAGAAAATTAACAAAGAAAAATCGCACAAGGGTCATTTTTGTCATTTGTCGCGACGGTGTCGGAATGGGCCGAAATTTGGCAGGTTGATTGGAAACGACCCGTGAAACTGGACTCGGGACACGGACCCGGGATCAAGGGATTTTTGCCAAATTCCTACGTTTGGGCCTCCGAATAATTAATTTCTGTATTAATTATGTCCGTTTCAAGAAGTGTTGGACAAAAAATTAACAAAGAAAAATCGCACCAGGGCAATTTTGTCATTTGTCACGACGCTGGCGAAATTGGCCGAAATTTGGCAGGTTGATTGGAAACGGCCCGCGAAATTGGACTCTGGGCAAAGACCCGGGATCACGGGATTTTAGCCAAATTCCTACGTATGTGCCTCCGAATAATTAATTTTCTGATTAATTATGTCAGTTTGAAGAAGTACTGGACAGAAAATTAACAAATAAAAAACGAACAAGGGGCAATTTTGTCATTTGTCGCAATGTTGTCGGAATGGCCCAAAATTTTGCAAGTTGATTGGAAACTGCCTGCGAAAATTGGACTCGGGGCACAGACCCGGGATCACAGGATTTTAGCCAAATTCCTTCGTTCGGGCCTCCGAATAATTAATTTCCATATAATTATGTCAGGTTGAAGAAGTGCTGGACAGAAAATTAACAAAGAAAAACCACACAAGGGGCAATTTTGTCATTTGTCACGATGGTGTTGGAATGGGCAGAAATTTGGCAGGTTGATTGGAAACGGCCCGCGAAATTGGACTCGGGGCACAGACCCGAAATAACGGGATTTTACCCAAATTCCTTCATTTGGGCCTCCAAATAATTTATTTCCGTATTAATTATGTCTGGTTGACAAAGTGCTGGACAGAAAATTAACAAAGAAAAACCGCACCAGGGGCAATTTTGTCATTTGTTGCGACGGCATCAGAATGGTCCGAAATTTGGCAGGTTAAATGGAAACTGCATACGAAAATGGACTCGGGGTACGGATCCGGGATCACGGGATTTGTGCCAAATTCCTTCATTTGGGCCTCCGAATAATTAATTTCCGTATTAATCATGTCAAGTTGAAGAAGTGCTGGACAGAAAATGAACAAAGAAAAATAGGACCAGGGGCAATTTTATCATTTCTCGCGACGGTGTCGGAATGGGCCGAAATTTGGCAAGTTAATTGGAAACTGCTTGCGAAAAAGGAGTCGGGGCACAGACCCGGGATCACGGGATTTTAGCCAAATTCCTTCGTTTGGGTCTCCGAGTAATAAATTTCCTCATTAATTTTGTCAGGTTGAAGGAGTGTTAGACAGAAAATTACTAAAGTAAAACCGCACCAAGGGTAAATTTCTTATTCGTCGTGACGGTGTCGGAATGGGCCGAAATTTGGCAAGTTGTATGGAAACGGCCCCCGAAATTGGACTCGGGGCACAGACCCGGGATCATGAGATTTTAGCCAAATTCCTTCGTTTGGGCCTCCGAATAATTAATTTCTGTATTAATCATGCCAGGTTGAAGAAGTGCTGGACAGAAAATTAACAACGAAAAATCGGACCAGGGGCAATTTTGTCAATTGTCGCGACAGTTCGAAAAGGGCTAAAATTTGGCATGTTGATTGGAAACGGCCCGAGAAATTGGACTCGGGGAATAGACTCGGGATCATGGGATTTTAGCCAAATTCCTTTATTTGGGCCTCCGAATAATTAATTTCTGTACTAATTATGTCAGGTTGAAGAAGTGCTGGACTGAAAATTAACAAAGAAAAATCACACCAGGGGCAATTTTGTCATTTGTCGCGACGACATCGGAATGGGTTGAAATTTGGCAGCTTGATTGGAAACTGCCTACGAAAATGGACTAGGGGCACGGACCCGGGATCACGGGATTTTAGCCAAATT
>NW_019235308.1:0-2246 GCF_002742605.1 Olea europaea var. sylvestris
TTGGGCCCATAAGTACTTTTTGGAAATGTAGCGACCGTTTAGGATTGAACTCACCACTTTGTCGTGACGTATGGGGGATTTCGACCATTTTTCGAAAGAATGAGAACTTGCATATTTGGAATGCTTGGATTGTCGGCGTATGAAGAATTGAGCGTAACTTTTGCACACGGTGTCCATTTTGGGCCCATAAGTACTTTTTGGAAATGTAGCGATCGTTTTTGATTGAACTCACCATTTCGTCGTGACGTATGAGGGATTTCGGCCATTTTTCGAAAGAATGACCACCTGTATATTTGGAACGCTTGGATTGTCAGCGTACGAATAATTGAGCGTAACTTTTGAACACGGTGCCCGTTCTGGGCCCATAAGTACTTTTTGGAAACGTAGCGACCGTTTTTGGATTGAACTCACCACTTCGTCGTGACGTACGAGTGATTTTGGCAATTTTTCGATGGAATGAGCACTTACATATTTAGAACGCTTGGAGAGTCAGGGGACGAAGAATTGAGCGTAACTTTTGCACAAGGTGTCCATTTTGCGTCCATAAGTAATTTTTAGAAATGTAGCGACCATTTTGGATTGAACTCACCACTTCGTTGAGATGTATGAGGGATTTCGGCCATTTTTCGATAGAATGAGCACTTGCATATATGGAACGCTTGGATTGACAGCGTACAAAGAATTGAGCGTAACTTTTGCACACGGTGTCCGTTTTGGGCCCATAAGAACTTTTTGGAAATGTAGCGACCATTTTAGATTGAACTCACCACTTCGTCGCGACGTATGAGGGATTTTGGCCATTTTTAGAAAGAAAGAGCACTTGCATATCTGGAACACTTGGACTGTCGGCGTACGAAGAATTGAGCGTAACTTTTGCACATGGTGTCCGTTTTGGGCCCATAAGTACTTTTTGGAAATGTAGCGATCGTTTTGGATTGAACTCACGACTTTGTCGTGACGTATGAGTGATTTTTGCCATTTTTTGAAGGAATGAGTGCTTGTATATTTAGAACGGTTGGAGAGTCGACGGACGAAGAATTGAGCGTAACTTTTGCACACGGTGTCCGTTTTGGGCCCATAAGAACTTTTTGGAAATGTAGCGACCGTTTTGGATTGAACTCACCACTTCGTCGTCACGTACAAGGGATTTTGGCAATTTTTTGAAAGAATGTGCACTTGCATATTTAGAACGCTTGGAGAGTCGGCGGACGAAGAATTGGGCGTAACTTTTGCACAGGGTGTCCGTTTTACGTCCATAAGTACTTTTTTGAAATGTAGAGACCGTTTTGGATTGGACTCACCACTTCATCGTGACGTACGAGTGATTTTGGCCATTTTTCGAAAGAATGACCACTTGCATATTTGGAACGCTTGGATTGTCGGCGTACGAAGAATTGAGCGTAACTTTTACACACGGTGTCCGTTTTGGTCCCATAAGTACTTTTTGAAAATGTAGCGACCGTTTTGGATTGAACTCACCACTTCGTCGTGACGTACGAGGGATTTTGGCGATTTTTTGAAAGAATGAGCACTTGCATATTTAGAATGCTTGGAGAGTCGGCGGACGAAGAATTGAGCGTAAGTTTCGCACACGGTGTCCATTTTGGGCCCATAAGAACTTTTTGGAAATGTAGCGACCGTTTGGGATTGAACTCACAACTTCGTCGTGACGTATGAGGGATTTCGGCCATTTTTCAAAAGAATGAGCTCTTGCATATATGGAACGCTTGTATTGATAGCGTACAAAGAATTGTGCGTAAATTTGCACACGGTGTCCGTTTTGAGCCCATAAGAACTTTTTGGAAATGTAGCGACCGTTTTGGATTGAACTCACCACTTCATCGTGACCTATGAGGGATTACGGCGATTTTTTGAAAGAATGAGCACTTACATATTTGGAACGCTTCGATTGTCGGCGTACGAAGAATTGAGCGTAACTTTTGCACACGATGTCCGTTTTGGGCCCATAAGTGCTATTTGGAAATGTAGCGACCGTTTTGGATTTAACTCACCACTTCGTCGTGTCGTACGAGGGATTTTGGCAATTTTTCGAAACTTGCATATTTAGAACGCTTCGAGAGCCGACGGGCGAAGAATTGAGCGTAACTTTTGCACACGGTGTCCGTTTTGGGCCCATAGGAACTTTTTGGAAATGTAGCGACCGTTTCGGATTGAACTCACCACTTCGTCGTTACGTATGAGGGATTTCAGCTGTTTTTTGATAGAATGACCACTTGCATATTTGG
>NW_019235309.1:0-2246 GCF_002742605.1 Olea europaea var. sylvestris
TTCTATCATTTTTGGTTCCATACATTCGAGTTAAAGAGCTTGTGATTTCTGCCACCACGACGTGATCATCTCCATTGAACATGCATGAATCATAAAAATTTTCAAAATCATGCTCTGATACCATTCTGACACAACCCGTCCCGAATCACTTTAGTGGACCCGAAACGTGACGTGCGCCGATGATAGATACTGACTAGATGTCAAATCCACCACCAAGGCTCACTATGAGTTACTACAAGATATGCAATAAAATCAAATGTTTATAAAAACATAGTGCAATGGGCCAAAACTTTACTTCGTGGTTTAATCAAATTGACTCATATCCTTCAACATGTCGGATGGCTCTAACTTTGAAATCACCAAGCTTCTCAAGCAGCTATCAAGGACCAATATTACCTGTAAAAATAATTTTAGAAAAATATGAGTTGATAGCTCAGTGAGTGGAAGACTTCAAAAATAATCCTACTTTCTCCTTTAAATATTTTTATCAAATGTCAAGTTCATATCATTAAATATTTCATATGATAGCCTCATACAATTATGACAAAAATTGAGACATTCTCATTACACTGTGAATATCATCTCATAATCACGATATAGTCATCAGCTCATATATATACCACCATCTCATCACATCACATTTGATCCACCAAAAATGCACCCTCTAACTAAAATCTGTAATCTGCCTTTCAGGCTAAGCACTTTTGCCACGGGTCTTTGGCCCCCCTCCGTGAACAAAAGCGGGTCTCGTGACCTTTGGTAATTAATTCTAAAACACGGTCAAGGCCCCTCAATGAACTATATGTACATAGTTATGACCCCTTCATCCCTAGTCGACTCCTCAATGTAGTATAGAACACGACCAAGACCCCTCAGTGAATTAGAAGAAATATATAATCACGGGTGCTTTTATGGTGGACCTCAAAATCACATCTCATATTCCAATTCACAATGTAACGTGTACAGTCTTTGAAATCCCACATGTATTATAATAAAAGATATTTTCATAATAACAATATACTTCAAACACATAATTGCACATACTTTAATAATATACTTAATTCAAAAATATTTTATATTTTTCTATTCACAGAGCTATGTTCGCAAAATCAACTCAGTTGATAAGCTATCTCGATATCCGTATCGCCGTCTGAAATATGATATAATTTTTAAATCAACAATTAATTATTTTAAATAATTTCAATAATTAAATAGGCGGTACTCAAACTTAATCATTTCACATTTAAACGTTTTCTAAAGTCTCTTTAATCAGTAAAACTATTTTTACTTATTTCTAACATGTTGGCGATTTTATTTTATTTTTTACTTCTTCTTCCCTTTTTTTCCTTCTTTCTTTCTTGCTCCCTATTCTCATTTGTTTGTGTGTAGTGTGTGTTATTAAATGGAATTGGAACTTGGGTGGATTGATATAAATCAATCCACCGCCTCCCTATTTTTTTAATTCTTTTTTTGTTTGTTTGTTTTGTTTTGTATGACATGTTTGACTTTTCCTCCTTTTTTTTTTCTTTTTTTACTAAATTGATATATTACAAAACTCACCCCCTTAAAAGAATTTCGTCATCGAAATTCAATTGATTAAGTACGAAAAAAATGCAGGTATTGAGAACACATCTGCTCTTCACTTTCCTATGTCGCTTCTTATATAACATGATTCATCCATAAGATTTTAACCAAAGAAATAGTTTTATTTTGCAAGACCTGTTTCTTTCTGTCCAATATATGAACATGTTCTTCCTCATATGTAAGATTTTCTTTCTCTTTCAACTCCACTATTAATCTTATAGCTTAAGTTAAATATGATATCTATTTACTAACAACCCTCGAACATATGGAATACATGTTGAACCGATACCTTAAATATCATTATAAATATCAAATGTGATATTTTTAGCTTTTCATTTATCACCTAACGATAATATATACACAACTTTAAGTTCGGCTCATTTTCGAATACAAATATACCTTAACCTCATGTGGTCAGTAAGTATTAATCTTCCCATCATGTGGTGTCAACCTCATGTGGTCAGTAAGTATTAATCTTCCCATCATGTGATGACACCACAATTTCTAAATGTCAATCCCAATATAACCAACCCTATATCATGATTTAATCATATCTCTTTATCAATCTACAACATAATTCATATTTTATCATTCCACTTAGAGAACATTTTCTAAACCATAACATAAATCATTATCGTGAATCAATCATTTATCATCTTTAG
>NW_019235310.1:0-2246 GCF_002742605.1 Olea europaea var. sylvestris
GTTGCCCTGAAATATATTCAGTGACTCAAAAGCGCGACAATGCCACAACAAACATATTGTTGTCGCTATTTTATTTTTGTAACCGATCTCAATTATTGCGAGAATAATTTTTTGCCGCAAAATCGATTATTTTTTGTAGTGTTAAAATAGGTAAGGTGTAAGAGACTCAATCCTAATACAAATATTTAATATTTTAAAATATATTATGCAACATATCAAACATATTGTAAATCGCATTTTGCGACAAATATGATTTGTTATTAAGAATATATCACTATGTACGCATATTTGTCGTTGCAAAATAGAATAAAAAAATAATTATATCTTTAAAATATTATTCGCAACAAATATTTTTCTTACAAAAATTTTATTGGAATAATAGTAGCGATAAACTGATTTGTCTCCCTTTAAAAATTTTTCAGGACAATGCAATGGCATTGTGGTGACAATTATCCTGTTGCTATTTCGTACTTTCTCCATCAAATAAATAGTATCGCTAGTTTATTAATGTGATGGATGAGCAAAAGTTGCCCCGAAATATATTCAGTGACTCAAAAGCGCGACAATGCCACAACAAACATATTGTTGTCACTATTTTATTTTTGTAACAGATCTCAATTATTGCGAGAATAATTTTTTGCCGCAAAATCGATAATTTTTTGTAGTGTTAAAATAGGTAAGGTCTAAGAGACTCAATCCTACTACAAATATTTAATATTTTAAAATATATTATGCAACATATCAAGCATATTGTAAATCGCATTTTGCGACAAATATGATTTGTTATTAAGAATATATCACTATGTACGCATATTTGTCGTTGCAAAATAGAATAAAAAAATAATTATATCTTTAAAATATTATTCGCAACAAATATTTTTCTCACAAAAACTTTATTGGAATAATTGTTGCGATAAACTGATTTGTCTCCCTTTCAATTTTTTGCACCAATGCAATGGCGTTGTGGTGACTAACATCCTGTTGCTATTTCGTACTTTCCCCATCAAATAAATAGTATCGTGAGTTTATTAATGTGATGGATGAGCAAAAGTTGTCACGGAATAGATTCAGTGACTCAGTAGCGCGATAATACCAGCCACAAACATATTCTTGTTGCTATTTTATTTTTGTAACAAGATCTCAATTTTTGCGATAATAATTTTTTGTCGCAAAATCGATTATTTTTTGTAGTGTTAAAATAGGTAAGGTCTAAGTGACTCAATCCTACTACAAATACTGAATATTTTAAAATAGATTATGCAACATATCAAACATATTGTAAATCGCATTTTGCGACAAATATGATTTGTTATTAAAAATATATCACTATGTACGCGTACTTGTCGTTGCAAAATAGAATAAAAAATAATTATATCTTTAAAGTAATCTTCGCAACAAATATTTTTCTTACAAAAGTTTTATTGGAATAATAGTTGCGATAAACCGATTTGTCTCACTTTTAATTTTTCACGACAATGCAATGGCATTGTGGTGACAAATATCCTGTTGCTATTTCGTACTTTCTCCATCAAATAAATAGTATCGCGAGTTTATTAATGTGATGGATGAGCAAAAGTTGCCTCGAAATATATTCAATGACTCAAAAGCGCGACAATGCCACAACAAACATATTGTTGTCACTATTTTATTTTTGTAACAGATCTCAATTATTGCGAGAATAATTTTTTGCCGCAAAATCGATTATTTTTTGTAGTGTTAAAATAGGTAAGGTCTAAGAGACTCAATCCTACTACAAATATTTAATATTTTAAAATATATTATGCAACATATCAAACATATTGTAAATCGCATTTTGCGACAAATATGATTTGTTATTAAGAATATATCACTATGTACGCGTGCTTGTCGTTGCAAAATAGAATAAAAAATAATTATATCTTTAAAGTAATCTTCGCAACAAATATTTTTCTTACAAAAGTTTTATTGGAATAATAGTTGCGATAAACCGATTTGTCTCACTTTTAATTTTTCAGGACAATGCAATGGCATTGTGGTGACAAATATCCTGTTGCTATTTCGTACTTTCTCCATCAAATAAATAGTATCGCGAGTTTATTAATGTGATGGATGAGCAAAAGTTGCCCCGAAATATATTCAGCGACTCAAAAGCGTGACAATGCCACAACAAACATATTGTTGTCGCTATTTTATTTTTGTAACAGATCTCAATTATTGCGAGAATAATTTTTTGCCGCAAAATCGATTATTTTTTGTAGTGTTAAAAT
>NW_019235311.1:0-2246 GCF_002742605.1 Olea europaea var. sylvestris
TTCCACATTTCAAAATCAAAGCTTAGAAAGAAATCCATGTCTGAAAATCGAGGCTCGAGAAGAAGCCCACACCTTAAATTGAAACTCAAAAGGCTTTAAAACTGAAGCACTATGTAAGTGGCCGAAGCTTTGAAGCTGAAGCACAATGTAAGTGACCGAAGCCCTAAAGCGAAAGCCCTAAAACAGAAGCATTGTGCAAGTGGCCTAAGCCTTGAAGTCGAAGCTCTATGTAAGTGGCTGAAGCATAATGTAAATGATCGAAGCCCTGAAGCGGATGCACTATGTAAGTGGTCAAAGCCCTGAAGCGGAAGTACTGTGTAAGTGGTCAAAGCCCAAATTACTGAAACAAAAGCCTTCTAACCATAAAGGAGCAAGGTTGAATTCATCAATGACCACTCAACTTTATACTTAGTGTCACCGTGTCTTCTTAATTTGATTTTGTTTCACCATGATCACCTACCTTTATATTTAGTGTCACTATGGCCACTCAATTTGATTTTATTTCACCTTAATCATCCAATTTTATATAACGTTTCACCCTGACTATCCAAATTTTTTTGACCATTTTCACTAATCTTAAAATGGGCAGGGGCGAACGTAGATATTTTTAATTAGGGGGGGCGCAATTAAACGCGCCAAGAAATCGAATACTTTGTTTTTACTTTTTGAATGATTTATACTCAAGCTGAAAAATGCTGATTTATATTTAGAAAATATTTCTTCATTATTATTTTGCTCATCATTTTCATCCATTTTAATTTCGAACAGTCATTTTATTAATATTTTACTCATCACAAGAAATGCATATTCATGTTTAAAAAATTTATAGTGTATTTAATACACACAATCAATTCAAGTGATCGAAATGAAAAAATATATAACCAATATTCAATCAAATAAATACAATTCGTAAAAATATAAGTTAAATTGGATATAATTAGATTAGATACATTCTATGTGCATAAATAGGATATGAGAAAATAAAAATTTAGGTTCTAATTAATTTAATCGATTGGAAAGTGAAAATTTGTAGTAGTTGTGATAATTTGTAGAAATATTATAGACAAATTTTAATTAATTAGAAGGGTTAAGATTTTGATAAAAAGTGTTGAGGAAGCAAAAGATAGAGTAAGAGAAAAGGGAAAAAAATCAAATTTATTGTGATTTTACCCTTGTTTAGTAGATGTTAAAATCAGATTTTTAGTATATTTTTATAAAAGTTAAAAGGCTAAGGATTCCATGAAATATATTATTAAAATTAATTATTAACTTTGATTTAGATTAAAATTTAAATTTCAGTCGATACCAAATATAACTTATCCACAAAAAATAAATAAATAAATAAATAAATTCAAAAGTTGGGAGGTCGTGTGATCTTCTAGGACCACCCTTGGATCTGTTCATGCAAATAGCTAAAATGGTAACTTTGCATTATATATAAAATAAATTTTAAAAAATAAAATTGAAATAAAAACTTTTGTAAAAATATAGAAAAAACTTGTTTAAAAAATGTTACTTAAAAAATAAAATAAAAACTTATTTTTAAAAAAAATTTAAAACGAAATGAAAACTTATTTTTAAAAAAAAGGTTACTTAAAAAATAAAATAGAATAAAAACTTATTTTAAAATTTAAAAAACTTTTATTTTTTAAAATTTATTTTGTATATATAATACAAAGTTACCATTTTACCCCTTTTAAAATTAGTGAAGGCGGTGTAAAGAAATAGGGTGACCATGATGAAATGTTATATGAAATTAGGTGGTCATAGTGAAATATTATATGAAATTGGGTGACCATGGTGAAATAAAATCAAATTGGATAATTATTGTAACGCTAAGTATAAAATTGGATAACCATGGTGAAATAAAATCAAATTAGATGCGTGATGACACTAATTATAAAATTAGGTGGTCATGGATAGATTTAATCCTGAAAGAGCATCTTCAATTTTCACTTTTTCCAAGAGATCTTCTACATAAAGATCTTATTCGAATTATTGATATGAACCCTGGAATGAGTAGACGTCAAAGTCTTGCCAGCATATGTTGTAGGTTGGCTACTCCCTTCAAGAACGTTAAATGAGCTGTGGACTCGTGATGTCAAATTAATGCCTACGATAAGATGCTTTGGTTAACGAAATGAAGTCACGTGCTTCCTCATCTAAAGCACACTATTTCACATGCAACACTATAAATACTCTTTCATTGCATCTTTAGAAGGCAAATGCAACCAATGCACTAAAGG
>NW_019235312.1:0-2246 GCF_002742605.1 Olea europaea var. sylvestris
ATCACCACATTCTCTCAACTTGACTCGGAGTGCTATTATGAAGCTTGGGAAAGGTCTAAGAGGCTACTCCGTCAGTGTCCACACCATGGATTGCAAAAATGGCTCCAGATACAATATTTCTACATTGGGCTAATGTTGACTCCGCATGCAATGGTTCCATCACAAAAAGAATAGTGGATCAAGTATATCAAATCATGGAGGATTTAGCATTCACCAATGCACTAGGGCCTACTCAAAGAACAAATGTAAAGAAAGTAGCTAGGATACATGAGTTGGATCCATTAACAGCAATCTCAGCACAACTGGCAGCTTTAGCTAAAAAGATGGATCAGATAAATGTCATTCAAACAGTCAGACAAAAATGCAAGCACTGTGGAGGAAATCATTAAAGTGTTGATTGCACCTGGGTAGTCCTTTTGCTCAATCACTAGAGGATGTAAATTATGCTTATACTTTTCGAAGACAACAACATAATCAGAATCCCAACACCTACTACCCAGGCTAGAGAAATCACTCAGGTTTTTAATGGAGCGAAAATTAGAGAGCTTAGATTGCACCACAGCAGACTGCACCGCCAGGTTTTCAACAGGCTGAAAATAAGTCTTCATTGGAAGATCTTGTTACTAAATTGGCAGAGATCTCTACTCAACACATGCAAAGAACAGACAAGACTTTACAAGTTCAGGGAGCTGCTGTCGAGAATTTAGAAAATCAGATGGATAAATATCAAAAGCACTCTCAGAAAGACAGTAAAAAGCACTGCTAAGTTACACAGAAACAAATCCTAAACAGCAGGTAATGGCAGTAAAAGTTGTGAAGAGTGAAAAAATTGAGGCAATCACTACACGCGGCAGGATTTAACTTTCAGAAATCACAGTTGAAAGACGAGTAACAGTAAATGAAAATGTACCTTCCACAGATGAAGAGCAAGCAGATAAATCTGAACAAACAGATAAAGTAGTTCCATATCAAAAGTCAGAAAATCTACAGGTTAAGACAACTGCTCCTGTCAAACCTTATGTACCTGCTATCCCATTTCCACAGAGATTGTAACAGAGGAAGCCGGAAGAACAATTTGCAAAGTTCTTGGATATATTTAAGAAGCTTCATGTCAATATTCCATTGATTAAAGTTTTATCTCAAATAACAAACTATGCAAAAATTTTGAAGGAGGTCCTATCAAAAAAAAAAGAAAGCTTACAAATTTTAAGACCATCAAGTTAAATGAGGAGTGTAGTGTCATCCTATAAAACAAATTACCTCCTAAACTACAAGATCCAAGGAGTCTCAAAATACCTTGCTCAATAGGGAACGATTCAAATTTTAGTTGTTTATGTAACTCAGGAGCAAGTATAAACCTAATACCCTTCTCTGTATACAGGAAATTATGATTGGAAGAGCTAAATGACACATCTATCTCCCTTTAATTAGCAGACAAATCAATAAATACCAGTGAGGAGTGGTTGAAAACATGCTCATTAAAGTGAGCAAATTCATATTCTCGTTTGATTTCGTTGTCCTAGATATAGATGAGCCATGGGATACATCATTACTATCTTGAGCAGATCCTTTCTATCAACAAGTTGAGCTGTCATAGACTTTGTAAGTGGCGAACTAACATTGAGAGTGGAAGATAAGGAAGAGAAGTTCAAGATTTACGACACTATCGAAAATCTATTACATGAAACGATTAACAAAAAGGCTAAGGAGAAGTGCAAATATATTGCTGCAATGGTGCAACAAGACTCGAAAGATACAGAGCCTAAACATCTAGTGAACCTTGGACAAAAGAAGAATGGAGGGTTCAAGGTTTGGAGGGCAAAACAAGAATGCAAGGCCAGAAATTGCAATGAGTGCAAAAGCTCAAAACACCTATTTAAGCCATCATAATCAATTCGTCCATACAGTCTAGCTAAAGATTATAAATTAAGCGCTTATTGGGAAGCAACCCAATCTTCTAACCCTTTTATATATTTTGCTTTCTGCATCGCATCGCATAGCATATATATTTGTTTTGATTACTAGGTTGCAATAGATTTAGACACGTTTTAATTTGTAGGGGTATCACTATCCTTAATACTCCCATTTTGCCATTGAATTTATTATTGGTACTTTGATTGTTTGGGTTAAGTAACACATGTTCTAGGCTATTTGATTTTTAACGTTCGATTTGAATCGCTATATGCAGAAACTTGATGTCGCGGAACACTATAACCAGCATAGACCAAGGAAAAAACATAATGTAA
>NW_019235313.1:0-2245 GCF_002742605.1 Olea europaea var. sylvestris
TCATTCTTTAGAAAAATGGCTAAAATCCCTCATACGTCACGATGAAGTCATGAGTTCAATCCAAAACGGTCGTTACATTTCCGAAAAGTACTTATGCGCCCATAACGGACACTGTGTGCAAAAGTTACGCTCTATTCTTCCTACGTAGATTCTCCGAGCGTTCCAAAAATGCAAGTGCTCACTCTTTAGAAAATTGGCCAAAATCCCTCATAAATCACGAGGAAGTCATGAGTTCAATCCAAAACGGTCGCTACATTATCGAAAAGTACTTATGGGCCCAAAACGGACACCGTGTGCAAAAGTAACACTCAATTCTTCGTCCGTCGACTATCAAAGCGTTCGAAATATGCAAGGGCTCATTCTTTCAAAAAATGGCTGAAATCCCTCATACATCACGATGAAGCGGTGAGTTCAATCCAAAACGGTCGCTACATTTCCGAAAAGTACTTATGCGCCCAAAATGGACGCCGTGTGCAAAAGTTACACTCAATTCTTCGTACGCCCGACTATCCAAGCGTTCCAAATATGCAATTGGTCATTCTTTCGAAAAATGGCCAAAATCCCTCAAATATCACGACGAAGTCATGAGTTCAATCCAAAACATTCACCACATTTCCGAAAAGTACTTATGGGCCCAAAACGGACACCGTGTGCAAAAGTTACGCTCAATTCTTCGTACGCCGACTCTCCAAGCGTTCCAAAAATTCAAGTGCTCATTCTTTCGAAAAAAGGCCAAAATCCCTAATACGTCACGATGAAGTCATGAGTTCAATCCAAAATGGTCGCTACATTTTCGAAAAGTACTTATTGGCCCAAAACGGACCCGTGTGCAAAAGTCACGCTCAATTCTTCGTACGCCGACTCTCCAAGCGTTCCAAATATGCAAGGGCTCATTCTTTAGAAAAATGGCTAAAATCCCTCATACGTCACGATGAAGTGATGAGTTCAATCCAAAACGGTTGTTACATTTCCAAAAAGTACTTATGGGCCCAAAACGGACACCGTGTGCAAAAGTTACGCTCTATTCTTCGTACTCTGATTCTCCAAGCGTTCCAAAAATGCAAGTGTTCATTCTTTAGAAAAAAGGCCAAAATCCCTCATACGTCACGAGGAAGTCATGAGTTAAATAAAAAATGGTCGCTACATTTTCGAAAAGTACTTATGGGCCCAAAACGGACACCGTGTGCAAAAGTAACGCTCAATTCTTCGTCCGCTGACTATCCAAGCGTTCGAAATATGTAAGTGCTCATTCTTTCAAAAAATGGCTGAAATCCCTCATACATAACGATGAAGTGGTGAGTTCAATCCAAAATGGTCGCTGCATTTTCGAAAACTACGTATGGTCCCAAAACGGACACCGTGTGCAAAAGTTACGCTCAATTCTTCGTACGTCGACTCTCCAAACGTTCCAAAAATGCAAGTGCTCATTCCTTCAAAAAATGGCGAAAATCCCTCATACGTCACTATGAAGTCATGAGTTCAACATAAAACGGTCGCTACATTTTTGAAAAGTACTTATGGGCCCAAAACGGACACTGTGTGTAAAAGTTACGCTCAATTCTTCGTACACCGACTCTCCTAGCGTTCCAAATATGCAAGTGCTCATTCTTTAGAAAAATGGCCGAAATCCCTCATACTTCACGATGAAGTCATGAGTTCAATCCAAAATGGTCGCTACATTTTCGAAAAGTACTTATGGGACCAAAACGGACACAATGTGCAAAAGTTACGCTCAATTCTTCGTACGCCGACTCTCCAACCGTTCAAAATATGCAAGTGCTCATTCTTTAGAAAAATGGCCAAAATCTCTCATACGTCAAGACGAAGTCATGAGTTCAATCCAAAACGGTCGCTACATTTTCGAAAAGTACATATGGGCCCAAAACGGACATCGTGTGCAAAAGTTACGCTTAATTCTTCATACGCCGACTCTCCAAGCGTTCCAAATATGCAAGTGCTCATTCTTTAGAAAAATGGATAAAATCCCTCATACGTCACGATGAAGTCATGAGTTCAATCCAAAACGGTCGTCCCAAAAATAATTATGGGCCCAAAACGGACATCGTGTGTAAAAGTTACGCTCAATTCTTCGTACGCCAACACTCCTAGGGTTCCAAATATGCAAGTGCTCATTCTTTAGAAAAATGGCCGAAATACCTCACTCATCATGAAGAAGTCATGAGTTCAATCCAAAATGGTCGCTACATTTTCGAAAAGTACGTATGGGCCCAAAACGGACACTGTG
>NW_019235314.1:0-2245 GCF_002742605.1 Olea europaea var. sylvestris
CAAAGTGATGATGTTCCACTTTTATATGTTGTAATTAGCTAGGATTGTTAGTAGCTTTTGCTCGCTTTGGATCGGGAAGAGCGCAAGCCAACTTGACTAGGCTCGTCCCTCTAACTCACCTTCTAGTGAGGGAGCCAAGTTGGTGCGCAAACTTCTCTCCGGCTCATTAATTTATTTATTTTTAAATTGAAATGAAAATATATAAATGTTATTTTGTAACTTAACATATTCTTAAAAGATTAAGATAATCAATTTTGTATATTTTTTTGATATATGATTTTGAAGTCATAAAAATCCTCCTCCTTAGGGACTTAGGACTGGCTATGTAATAATTAGGTGGAGCTAAAATTGTACATGAATTATTATTCCGTGTACAAATTTATTTACTTTTTAATTTTACAAAAATGAATGGTAGCATACTGTAATTAATCTAAAACTTGCATATTGTATACCATATAATTCGTCGAGATTATAATTGTTGAAAATCTTCAACAGTTGCACTAGCAATCTTATCTCAAATTCGATAGTTTGCCTATTTCCATGCCTTGAGATACATTAGAGCCTCAAATATATCGCCTTTCAACCGTCTTCTTTCTTTGACAGAACCTAACCTCGCACAGTGGTGATCATGGTGCCCGTAAGTTTCTAGCTAGGTGGTGGTCGGGTTGTTGATGTGCGTAATTGTGTGAGGTGATGGCGGCAAAAGGTGGTGTAAGCCGGAGTTATGGTGGAAATAGATGAGTGTGATGGTGGTGGTGGGTGGTCGGATGCAAGGAAAGTGTGGGAAAAAAGGCAGTATATTTTTAAAAAAATAATAATAATAACAGTAATTTTTAAATAAAATTATTTTTTAACGGTATGCCGTGACATTTTCACTTACATATTTTTGGCACGCGGGAGAATGTAAGGTTATATTGTGGCCAATGTGACATATAAAGCCAATTGGTAAGTTTATCTATCTGTCTGATAATTAACAGAGTTCTTTTTACCTGCTGCAGTGCACCAATGATAATGGCTGCCAATAAATAAGGGGTGAATAAGTGAAAAATATTTGTGGGTCTATTAGAATTAATTTGTGATTAAAAATAAAATTTGATAATTTATAAATTTTGCAAATTCAAAAATTTATTAATTGACAAAAGAAAATCTTAATTATCTCTTTATTCTGTCTGTAGCGATTACATTTGTCTGCTTCTTCTCAATGCTTTCCATCTGTACAAAAAAGAAACAAGGTACAACTCAAAAACTAGCCTTTATTTCTTCTTCACCTGTATATTCACAATTTGATCCACCAAAAACCCAAGAAGTATCTCAAGATTGTTTCAGAAAGTGAGAGAGAGAGAGAGAGAGAGAGAGATTATTGAACTTGGAAATCAAGATAAGGTAAAGAGGGGACATTATCCAACAAACCCTCCCAATCTAATTCTCCAAATTTGAAGTTTTCTCCTTGCCAATGATTTCCAAACCCAACCATGTCCTCTAATTTCATGCTTTCAGTATTATTCAAGTTATTATTATTATTATTATGATAAATGACATTTTTCTGGTCAAAGACATAATCACTACTCATGACACCATTATTGTTCATGTTGTCAACCCCGAAACCCTCTGATCCAGGTACACACATCACTCCATAATCCCCTAATTCCCCTCGATTTCCTGTTGAACTCCCAACTTGTGTCACATATTTCGGAAAATTTAACGAACCATTTGTGTCGAAACTGTTGTCAAGTACTGGTGGAAAAGGGTTGAAGTGGCTGTTAGAGGAAGATGAATCCATGCATGTGTTTACGACGTCGTACGAGTAGTCGTGCATGGGCAATATCATTCGTCCTGTGACAGTATCCCATATTGAGACAGTCTTGCATTTGTTTGGAGAGGATGTTGTTGTTGTTGAAGTGATATTGTTATTTTTCAACCTCTTCTTTATGGAAGAATTCCAAAAATTCTTAATTTCGTTGTCTGTTCTCCCTGGAAGACGTGCAGCAATTTGAGACCACCTGATACACATGAATATAATTGATCTTAAGGTAGTTTGAACAGAAATGATCTTTACCCGTAGTGAATATGAGTTATCTTGTCCACTGTCGATATGAGCCTACAATTTTTGACAATTCAACGTTGAATTGCCAAAAATTATAGGTTTCACCGCTGACTTCAACGGTGTACATATTTTATCCTATCCACCATGGGTAGGAGTTCGTTTCTAGTAGTATGAAACTGAAAATATCATGTAAAAGTAACT
>NW_019235315.1:0-2245 GCF_002742605.1 Olea europaea var. sylvestris
ACAAACTCGAAGTTATCATGAAATCAAAAGCCACTTTTCATTGGCTCGATCCCAGTCAAATTAGACTAACGATTCGCCAAAAATGAAAAAACCCGAAATTATCATGAAATCAAAAAATCACTTTTCACCGGCTCGATTCCAATAGAATTAGATTAGCAGTTCGCCAAGAAACGAAGAAACACGATGTTATCATAAAATGAAAAACCACTTTTCGTTGGCTCTATTCCCATCGAATTAGTCTAGCAATTCGCCAAAAACAAACAAACCCAAAGTCATCAAGAAATGAAAAATCACATTTCATTGGCCCGATTCCAATTGAATTGGATTAACAATTCGCTAAAAATGAACGAACTCGAAGTTATCATGAAATCAAAACCACTTTCCATTGGCTTGATTCCAATCGAATTAGACTGGTGATTCGCCAAAAATGAACAACCCCGAAGTTATCTTGAAATCGAAAACCACTTTTCATTAGTTCGATTCCAATCGATTTACACTAACAATTCGCCAAAAATGAACAAGCCCGAAGTTATCATGAAATCAGAAGCCACTTTTCATTGGCTCGATTCCAATCGAATTAGATTAGCAATTCGCCAAACCGAACAAACCCGAAGTTATCTTGAAATCAAAAACCACTTTTCATTGGCTCGATTCCTATCGAATTACACTAGCAATTCTCCAAAAATGAACAAACCTGTAGTTATTAGGAAATCAAAAGCCACTTCTCATTGGCTCGATTCCAATCGAATTAGACTAGCAATTTGCCAAAAATGAACAAATCCGAAGTTATCTTGAAATCAAAAACCACTTTTCATTGGCTGAGTTCCAATCGAATTAGATTACCAATTCCCTCAAAACAAATAAATCGAAAGTTATCTTGAAATCAAAAACCACGTTTCATTGACTCGATTTCAATCGAATTACACTAGCAATTCGTCAAAACTGAAAAAACCCGAAGTTATCGTGAAATCGAAAACCACTTTTCATTGGCTCGATTCCAATCGAATTACACTGGCGATTAGCCAAAAATGAAGAAGCTCGAAGTTCTCATGAAATCAAATGTAACTTTTCATTAGCTCAATTTCAATCGAATTAGACTAGCAATTTGCCAAAACGAACAAACCCAAAGTTATCATGAAATCAAAATCCACTTTTCATCCTTTAATTCCATTCGAATTAGACTTGCAATTAGCTAAAAACGAACAAACCTGAAGTTATCAAGAAATCAAAAGCCACTTTTCATTGGCTCGATTCCAATCGAATTAGACAAGAAATTCACCTAAAATGAACGAACCCGAAGTTATGAAGAAATCAAAAGCCACTTTTCATTGGCTTGATTCCAATCGAATTAGACTAGCAAGTCGCTAAAACGAACAAACCCGATGTTACCATGAAATCAAAACCCACTTTTCATTCGTTCGGTTCCAATCGAATTGGACTAGCAATTTTCCAAAAATGAACAAACCAGGAGTTACCAAGAAATTAAAAGGCACTTTTCATTGTCTCGATTCCAATCGAATTCAACGAGCAATTCGCCAAAAATGAACAAACAGGAAGTTATCATGAAATCAAAAACCACTTTTCGTTGGCTCGATTCCAATCAAACTAGAATAGTAATTCGCCAAAATGAACAAGCCCGAAGTCATCATGAAATCAAACGCCACTTTTCATTGGCTCGATTCCAATCGAATTAGAATAGCAATTCGCTGAAAATGGAAAACCTGAAGTTATCGTGAAATAAAAAACCACTATTCATTAGCTCGATTACAATCAAATGCCAAAAATGAACACACCTGAAGTTATCATGAAATCAAAATCCACTTTTCATTGGCTCGATTCCAATCGAATTAGACTAGCAATTCACTAAAACGAACAAACCTGAAGTTATCAAGAAATCAAAAGCCGCTTTTCATTAGCTCGATCCTAATCGAATTAGACTAGCAATTCGCCAAAAATGACCAAATCCGAAATTATCAAGAAATCAAAAAATCACTTTTCATTGGCTCGATTCTAATCAAATTAGATTAGCAATTCGCCAAGAAACGAAGAAACTCGATGTTATCATGAAATGAAAAGCCACTTTTCATTGGCTCAATTCCAATCGAATTAGACTAGCAATACACCTAAAACCAACAAACCCGAAGTCATCACGAAATCAAAAGCCACTTTTCATTGGCTCGATTCCAATCGAATTCGATTAGCAATTCGCCAAGAAACGAAGAAACCTGATGTTATCAAAAAATGA
>NW_019235316.1:0-2244 GCF_002742605.1 Olea europaea var. sylvestris
AAAAAAAAATAGAGAGAGAAGAAATATTCGTATATCACCCACTTTATCATTTTGATTAATTTCAACTAGCAAACCAATTTTACAGTACAGTTTATAACTTGATTGTCATAGAGCAACCATGAAAGGATCATTGCTATCGAGCCATATTGTACACATCTACGTCGTGTACAGCATATTCCAAGATTGGAACGTCAAATGACATATAAATTGGTTTACTATCTAACGTTTGATAATAAATTGCCTACATGAAATCTTTAGTCATGTACTTAGGAGCCAACCCATACAACCTAAGGATTGCGCTAAAGAATGGGTGCAATGGAATTCGAAGTTCCACTTTTAGAAGGAACTCACTGACAAATACACACCCCGATCTCGAGTAACAAGCTTGCTCATCGGGGGAAGGGGCTAATAATTCAATGTTGTAAGGGATATGATATTTTTCTCAAGTTCATAAAAAAGGGGCATCTGCAATGGACTGAATTTTCTCTGCCCTCCACCCCTCGCTCCCAGCCCCTCTCCCAACTATTGGAAGGCAACTCTGGCCAGCCTTAATAGCCTCAACCAGGTAAGAAGTACTGGTAATCTCTACCCCCATATCAGCACCCAACCTCCTCAGATCTACCCGTTCAGATGAAGATGACGCCATGTCAGTGACAAAACTTACTTAGTTCTTTAGATACTTACAAAAATTTGCTCGATCAGAGCACAAATTTCTCAAAATCTAAAAAGGCCGAAAGTGAAGAAGATGGTGAAAAGCATAGAGAATGCAAGGAACTCAAGAACACAACGTCAAGGCAAAAGTGAAAGCTGACATTCGCCTAAGTTTCCCCCTTTTGTAGACAACCATGTCTAATCCTGGCTGTAGAATTCAAATATTTAATCCCCCAGTCGTCGATCTGGCAATTAAATCTAAGCCACCCGTAACGTTTGCCATTTCGCATTTTGAGTCCCAGATTACATAGTAGCCCACACACACTCCACTTTGCCTGGTAACATAGTTCTTCATCATTAATGATTCAAAATACAAAGAAAGATAGTTTTTACCATTAACATAGTATATTTAAAATATGCAATGAAACATATCAGATAATGTTTAGATGCAACATGTCATTCATCATAATTTATCACCTAGAAGAAATTAAAATAAATAATATGCAATTTAAAAGGAGGCACTTGAAATCAATTCGGAACCAGCAACCAAAATTGAATCAACCAGAAGCTAAAACTAAATCAAATCCGTTCGCCCAATTTAAAATTTTTTTTTTCTTAAAGCGTATTACGATGTGTAGTCAATTTCTAAATATGATGAACGATCCCGTCTTGCATATATGGTTTCGCCCTTGCTTGCATCTAAATTACAAAGAAATAAATTAAGGCAGATCATAGGATGGAATTTATCACATTGAAATTAGAATCAAAACAAATATTAAAATAAATCTTTTACAATCCCAATTCCAATTTAACGTCCCTAAACATAATGTCAAAATTGATCAAGCCCATTTCAATAAAACTGAATTTCTTTGTAGTTAATTTCACTTTTGTTTTCTTCAAAGTTAACTAAAATTACCGTGAAAACTCACAATCTCAGTGACTGCATTATTTAAAACTATACTGATCAAACATCAATCAAGATGCAAAATTTACGTTTGAGCAAATATATAGTTGAAAAATTAATTAAAGGTTAAAACTTGCATATAAATTCAATGGTTCATATTAAAGAAATTTGTCATATTTCAAAAACATCAATAGAAATACCATATCTAATTAAACTAAGGTAAAAAATTAATTAAAGATTAAAACGAAGCTGATAGGCATACCTTGAAGACTGCTTGAACAAGAACACAAAATTTGTCGGAACTTATTTACCAAAAATCAATATTATGGCAAATGAAGAGATTGGGATTGAAACCATGGCATCCACAAGAAATTTTGAGGGTAAGCAAATCAAATAAATTACGCTTTGGTAGCATCGATGATGAAATTAAGCCGAAAAGCGGGAATAATTTTCAGTGAAAATTTCTGTAGGCAAATAGAGTGGGCATGTCATAGGTTCTTAGAATTAGGCTTTGTTATTTTTTATTTTGCTAAAAAATTATACTTTTTCTCTATCTTTTCATTTATTTATCTTTCTGTTCAAATTACTTTTTATAGGGACTAAAATTATAAATGGTATAAGGAAAATTTTCCCACTAATTATTAGCCTAAAAACGTGTCAAATATTTTTTGTCTTCAAAAGATATATCT
>NW_019235317.1:0-2244 GCF_002742605.1 Olea europaea var. sylvestris
CGTCGGGGGCAATTTCGTCATTTTTCGCGATGGTGTCGAAATCGGCTAAAATTTGACTGATTGATGGGAAACAAAAATCGCGATGGGGCTATTTCGTCATTTTTCGTGACGGAGTCGGAATCGGCTAAAATTTAACTGATTGATGGGAAAGAAAAATCGCGCCGGGGGCGATTTCGTAATTTCTCGCGACGTTGTCGAAATCGGCTCAAATTTGACAGATTGATCGGAAACCAAAATCGCGCCGGGGGCAATTTCGTCATTTTTCGCGACGGTCTCGAAATCGGCTAAAATTTGACTGATTGATGGGAAACAAAAATTGCGCAGGGGCAATTTCGTCATTTTTCGTGACGGAGTCGGAATCGGCTAAAATTTGACTGTTTGTTGGGAAACAAAAATTGCGCCGGGGGCAATTTCGTCATTTTTCGCGACGGTGTCGGAATCGGCTAAAATTTGACTGATTGATGGGAAACAAAAATTGCGCAGGGGCAATTTCGTCATTTTTCGTGACGGAGTCGGAATCGGAAAAAATTTGACTGATTGATGGGAAACAAAAATTGCGCAGGGGCAATTTCGTCATTTTTCGTGACGGAGTCGGAATCGGAAAAAATTTGACTGATTGATGGGAAACAAAAATCGCGCAGGGGCAATTTCATCATTTTTCGCGACGGAGTCGAAATCGGCTAAAATTTGACTGATTGATGGGAAACAAAAATCGCGCCGGGGGCGATTTCGACATTTCTCGCGACTTTGTCGAAATCGGCTCAAATTCGACTGATTGATCGGAAACAAATCGGGCCGGGGCGATTTCGTCATTTTTCGCGACGGTCTCGAAATCGGCTCAAATTTGACTGATTGATGGGAAACAAAAATCGCGCTAGGGCAATTTCGTCATTTTTCGTGACGGTGTCGAAATCGGCTAAAATTTGACTGATTGTTGGGAAACAAAAATCGCGCCGGGGCGATTTCGTCATTTCTCGCGACGTTGTCGAAATCGGCTCAAATTCGACTGATTGATCGGAATAAAAAATCGGACCGGGGGCGATTTCGTCATTTGTCGCGACGGTCTCGAAATCGGCTCAAATTTGACGGATTGATGGGAAACAAAAATCGCGCCAGGGCAATTGCGTCATTTTTCGTAACGGTGTCGAAATCGGCTAAAATTTGACTGATTGATGGGAAACGAAAATCGCGCCGGAGGCGATTTCGTAATTTCTCGCGATGGTGTCGAAATCGACTCAAATTTGATAGATTGGTCGGAAACAAAAATCGTGCCGGGGGCAATTTCGTCATTTTTCGCGACGGTCTCGAAATAGGCTAAAATTTGATTGATTGATGGGAAACAAAAATCGCGCAGGGGTAATTTCGTCATTTTTCGCGACGGAGTCGGAATAGGCCAAAATTTGACTGATTGATGGGTAACAAAAATTGCGCCTGGGGCAATTTCGTCATTTTTCGCGACGGTCTCGAAATCGGATAAAATTTGATTGATTGATGGGAAACAAAAATCGCGCAGGGGCAATTTCGTCATTTTTCGTGACGGAGTCGCAATCGGCTAAAATTTGACTGATGGTTGGGAAACAAAAATTGCGCCGGGGGCGATTTCTTAATTTTTCACGACGGTGTCGAAATTGGCACAAATATGACAGATTGACGGGAAACAAAAATCGCGCAGGGACAATTTCGTCATTTTTTGCGACGGCGTCGGAATCGGCTAAAATTTGACTGATTGATGGGAAACAAAAATCGCGCAGGGGCAATTTCGTCATTTTTCGTGACGGAGTCGCAATCGGCTAAAATTTGACTGATTGTTGGGAAACAAAAATTGCGCCGGGGGCGATTTCTTAATTTTTCACGACGGTGTCGAAATTGGCACAAATATGACAGATTGACGGGAAACAAAAATCGCGCAGGGACAATTTCGTCATTTTTTGCGACGGTGTCGAAATCGGCTCAAATTTGACGGCTTGATGGGAAACAAAAATCGCGCAGGGGCAATTTCGTCATTTTTCGTGACAGTGTCGGAATCGGAAAAAATTTGACTGATTGATGGGAAACAAAAATCGCGCCAGGGCAATTTCGTCATTTTTCGTGACGGAGTCGGAATCGGCTAAAATTTGACTGATGGATGGGAAAAAAAATTGCGCGGGAGACAATTTCGTCCTTTTTCGCGACGGTGTCGGAATCGGCTAAAATTTGACAGATTGATGGGAAACAAAAATCTCGCCGGGGGCGATTCGTAATTTT
>NW_019235318.1:0-2244 GCF_002742605.1 Olea europaea var. sylvestris
TTGCCCATTTTTCAAAAGAATGTGCACTTGCATATTTGGAACGCTTGGATCGTCGACGTTCGAAGAATTGAGCGTAACTTTTGAATACGGCGTCCGTTTTGGGCCAATAAGTACTTTTCGAAAATGTAGCGACCGTTTTGGATTGAACTCACTACTTCCTCATAACATATGCAAGATTTCAGCCATTTTTCGAAAGAATGAGCACTTGCATATTTGGAACGCTTGGATTGTCGGCGTTCAAAGAATTGAGCGTGACTTTTGCATACGGCGTCCATTTCGGGCCCATAAGTACTTTTCGGAAATGTAACGACCGTTTTGGATTGAACTCACTACTTCATCGTGACGTATGTGGGATTTCATCCATTTTTCGAAAGAATTAGCACTTGCATTTTTGGAACGCTTGGATTGTTGGCGTTCGAAGAATTGAGCGTCACTTTTGCATACGGCGTCCGTTTTGGGCCCATAAGTACTTTTCGGAAATGTAGCGACCGTTTTGGATTGAACTCACTACTTCATCGTGACGTAAGAGGGATTTTGCCCATTTTTCGAAAGTATGTGCACTTGCATATTTGGAACGCTTGGATCGTCGACGTTCGAAGAATTGAGCGTAACTTTTGCATACGGCGTCCGTTTTGGGCCCATAAGTACTTTTCGAAAATGTAGTGACCGTTTTGGATTGAACTCACCGCTTCGTCATGACGCATGAGGGATTTTGGCAATTTTTGAAAGAATGAGCACTTGCGTATTTGGATTGTCGGCATGCGAAAAATTAAACGTAACTTTTGCAGACGGTGTCCGTTTTGAGCCCATAAGTACTTTTCGAAATTGTAGCGCCCGTTTTGGATTGAACTCACCTCTTCATCGTGACGTATGAGGGATTTCGGCCATTTTTCGAAAGAATGAGCACTTGCATATTTGGAACGCTTGGATTGTCGGCGTTCGAAGAATTGAGCGTAACTTTTGCATACGGCGTCCGTTTTTGGCCCATAAGTACTTTTCGAAATTGTAGCGCCCGTTTTGGATTGAACTCACCTCTTCATCGTGATGTATGACGGATTTCATCCATTTTTCGAAAGAATGAGCACTTGCATATTTGGAACGCTTGGATTGTCGGCGTTCGAAGAATTGAGCGTAACTTTTACATACGATGTTCGTTTTTGGGCCCATAAGTAATTTTTCGAAATGTAGCGACCGTTTTGGATTGAACTCACTAATTCGTCGCGACGTATGCGGGATTTCAACCATTTTTCGAAAGAATGAGCACTTCCCTTTTTGGAACGCTTGGATTGTCGGCGTTCGAAGAATTGAGCGTAACTTTTGCATACGGCGTCCGTTTTGGGCCCATAAGTACTTTTCGGAAATGTAGCGACCGTTTTGGATTGAACTCACTAATTCGTCGTGACGTATGCGGGATTTCAACCATTTTTCGAAAGAATGAGCACTTCCCTTTTTGGAACGCTTGGATTGTCTTCGTTCAAAGAATTGAGCATAACTTATGCATACGGTGTCCGTTTTGGGCCCATAAGTAATTTTTCGAAATGTAGCGACCGTTTTGGATAGAACTCACCGCTTCATCGTGACGTATGATGGATTTTCCCATTTTTCGAAATAATGTGCACTTGCATATTTGGAAGCTTGGATTGTCGGCGTTCAAAGAATTGAGCGTAAGTTTTGCATACGGCGTCCGTTTTGGACCCCTAAGTACTTTTTGGAAGTGTAGCGACCGTTTTGGATAGAACTCACCGCTTCATCGTGACGTATGATGGATTTTCCCATTTTTCGAAATAATGTGCACTTGCATATTTGGAAGCTTGGATTGTCGGCGTTCAAAGAATTGAGCGTAAGTTTTGCATACGGCGTCCGTTTTGGACCCCTAAGTACTTTTTGGAAGTGTAGCGACCGTTTTGGATAGAACTCACCGCTTCATCGTGACGTATGATGGATTTTCCCATTTTTCGAAATAATGTGCACTTGCATATTTGGAAGCTTGGATTGTCGGCGTTCAAAGAATTGAGCGTAAGTTTTGCATACGGCGTCCGTTTTGGGCCCATAAGTAATTTTTGGAAATGTAGCGACCGTTTTGGATAGAACTCACCTCTTCATAGTGACGTATGATGGATTTTCCCATTTTTTGAAATAATGTGCACTTGCATATTTGGAAGCTTGGATTGTCGGCGTTCAAAGAATTGAGCGTAAGTTTTGCATACGGCGTCCGTTTTGGGCCCATAAGTTCTTTTCGAAAAT
>NW_019235319.1:0-2244 GCF_002742605.1 Olea europaea var. sylvestris
TGATTAATTTGAAAATATAGTTATACTTCATTTTCACTGTCAAGTTTTAGTGAATTTTATTAAAAATATTATTAAAATTGAGCCAAATAGGCTACCGATTTCCAATAACAATGATACTTTTCAACAAATTACTATTTTTGGAGTATATGCATATTATAATTGACACAAAATAAAGAAAAGAAATTAACCAATTTTGTATTTTCGAAACAAAATTTGGCAATGGGCATGTAATTTACAACTCGCAAAATCCTAAAATCTGAACTATTTATTAATTCTTAATCCAATGGTAGATATGAAATTGATGAAAATACGACCGTTATGCAGACATGATTTATAACCCCCTTGCTCATTAAAGAAAAGCAGTTAGTCTTCGGGGTTTTCTATCAATGTTTAGAGCGATGAGTCTTAGGGGTTTTCTATCATTAAGAACTAGACAAGTATTTTTGAAGATGGATCCAAGTACTGTACCAAGAAAAAATGTACCAAGAAAAATAGGCGACTCACTTTTTAAAGATAATTTCTATAATTTCTTTTGCTATATGATTATCATGTTTTTTATTCATGCATAGAATGAATCTTGAAGGATAGTTTAAATTCAGGGTTTTTGTTCTTTGCTTCAACTGATGATCAATTTGGGTGAAACATTGGGATTTGTTTTTGTGAATTTCTGAAGGCTTCATCTATTTTTTTATTTTTTTTGCCCTTCCTGACCGTTGTCTCCTGTTATCAATAAGAACTAGACAAGGATTTTAATTCAAGTGCTATTCCAGATCAACACAAAGGTAAGTTAATAATAAGATATTTAAAAAACGGGTCAGTCTATTTTCACGATAGTTTCTATAATTTCTTTAGCTATACGATGATAAATCAAGTTTCAGTTGATTCTGTTTTTGTGAATTCTCTGAGGGTTTTCATAGAATCTCTAAATTTTAGGATTCAGCAATTATCTTCTCTTTTTTCTATTACAATATGTTCTTTGTTGGTTCACAAGGATGAATCTTGTAAGATATTTTCTTTGTTGAATTGATAATCAAATTTGGGTTTCAATATAATTATTTTTGTGAAATCCATGGGAGTTTTTGCTAGATCTTTAATGGTTGTGTTTGGTGTTCCTTTTCATTCAATGTTTAGCTATTTTAACGACTGTGTACTTAGAGTGATAAGTCTCTGTTGTTCGTTTAATTTTTTGTCTTTATAATTGCATTCTTTGTTAGCGCATTTGGATGGATCTTGAAGTATTGGACCTTTTGGATTGATAATCAATCTTGGATTTTACTGTAATTGTATCTGTTCTGTGAATTTATATATAGGTTGAATCTTTAATGGAATTTGTATTTGGTTTAAATACTGATAAGTTGGGGGGTTTACTTTTCATTGTATGTATAGTTACTAATTGTATTTCAAGTGATCATGTTCTCTTTGTTTTTTTAATTTTTATATCTTTGGTGCATTGGCTTGAATCTCTACAGATATTTCCTGGGTTCAATTTTTGGTTTGCTAAATTTATATGTGAATTCTCTTTGCATTTGCGGTGCATCCTTAACATAATGTGTTCCAAGTGATCATGTTCTTCCTCTCTCTCTCTTTCTTTTATTTTTTATTTGTATATCTTTGGTACATTGGCTTGAATCTTTAAGATATTTCCAGGGTTCAATTTGCGGTTTGCTAAATATATACGTGAATTCTATTTGCATTTGCGTTGCATCTTTAACAGAACCATGCTTTTTGCATTTGTTTGGATTGAATAAGGATTACTGGTAAGTTGTGGCTTTTCTTTATGTATGCTTATTTCATCATTTTTATTTCTTACTGTGATAATGTTCTCTTCATTAAGTAATTCATGTGTTGTTATGATTTAGTTCTTTATGGTATATTTGGATGAATATTGAAGGATCCTTGTGGGTCTTGTTCTTTGGATGATGACCAATCTTGGATTTCATGGGATTTGTTTCTGTGAATTCTTTGTGGGTTGAATTTTTATTTGTGAATTTAGTGTTTGGTTTATGGTTCCTTTTTTCATTCCATGAATGGTTATTTTAAAAATTATGTTCTTGTCTTTATGATTACAGCAATTGTGTTCTAAGTGTATCACGCTCTCTTTGTTTCTCTAATTTTTATATCTTTGGTGCATTAGTTAGAATCTAGAAGGATTTTTTCAACGTTCGGTTTGCTAGATTTATTTATGTAAGTTTTCTATGCCTTTTCGCTGCATCTTTAACAGCACTTGTGCTTTTTGTTTTAGGA
>NW_019235320.1:0-1094 GCF_002742605.1 Olea europaea var. sylvestris
ACTAAATGCATTGGTTAAATCTCAAACACTTGTTTGAGGGAATTTAACTTTTGATGAAGGATAATTAGATTATTTGAGTTTTGTAGATTTAGCAATCAAATAAATGGAGAATCCAAGTTTACTGATGTGTTGACTTGCAATTAAATTAGTAGAGTTCATCTGAACTAGAGAAGATGAAGATAATAATGAAAAATTCAACCCTAGATTGCACACTGAAAAAGAATAAAAAGAATAAGTCGGTGGTGAGTGAATCATCATACTGAAAGGATATATTTGACCATAAAAGATCGAAAATTGAAGCAACTTTTTAAATTCATGATTGTCTACTTAGTTCTTTACACACGTGTCAGTTTTGCATTGGAAGAATGGATATTAGTTTGGTATTATAACTTTGAAGTAGCTTGTGAATTTAATACGGTGACTTCAAATCCTAAGGTGAAAAGGCTAGATTCTCTAACCAAATATTTTTTGCATGCTTCCATGTATATTGTTATTTAGGTTATAGTTTTGTTCAAGTACAAACAAATCTTTTAATTTTGGAATATTTGATAAGTGTATTTTATACATTTATTCGGGGTCTAAAATAGAGGTATTTGGTAGTTCTTTTGACAAAATATATCCTAAATTCTTGTACTTTTGTTATATAGGTAAAAGTCAATGGTTGATTGAGGGAATTAGAAGAGAGAAGCAAAAATTGGCGATAATGACAAAATCCAAAGTTTGATGACCAAATTGCAAATATCCATAATTTATTCGGACCACAAGATGATACTTTGAAGATTCCTAGGAGACAATTGGATGCAATTAGAAGTCAAAAAGGAATGAATATGATCAAAATATTATCCCTAATCAATTTCCAATTGGACAAGTTATATTCTAAATTTTTAGCCAAAAATTGAGATCCATTTTTGGCATAGTAAAGTTGTATTCCTTTGAGTTATATTTTCAACGCACTTTGAATTGCTTCAACTAAATATTGTAAGAGAAAATTAGGATCAAAATACTAAAAGTTGTGCAAAGACAAAAAAATGTGCGAATGGAGAGAATTCATATTGGACACCCACTCATTTTGATCAAAAAACGCACTTTGAATT
>NW_019235320.1:19446-21690 GCF_002742605.1 Olea europaea var. sylvestris
TTTAAGTGTCAAAAATATCTCTAATAGACTAGCCTTGAGTGTACTAAACAAATTGAGACGATTTTGGATTCTCATTTTTCACTATAATGAAAGAAAGTGAATAATAAGCTGACTTAATATTTTAACGAGGGATTTATCGTGCAAAGACCTCATCATAATAATTATATATTTTTTATTATACATCTAGTATGTAAATAAACACACACACATATAATATTTTTAACAATTACCGATTTTTACTATCTAATCTTCTTGAGCGATAAGGATAGTTGGTTAGTTCTTAAGGGGTATTGCATTGACTTAATATCAATGCACCATCTTCATGATCTCCTCCTCCTCTTGCTTGCATCTCCAATTGCAAGCTATGTCTTATGCTAGTTGACATGCAAGCCTAAATGAATTGAACACACAAGTCTATAATAATAATAATAATGAACTCACAGTCAAAAATGGATAACAGCTCACAGGCCATTAAAACAACAAGAATAAAACTAATCATTCAACACAACCACATGGTCGAGTCCATAATATTCTACTAAATAAACATTCATTGTATAAGTGCCTTTATACATAATATGCAATATTATATGAAATATATTTCAAGTTTCTAGAAATTAAAGTTGTCTAAAATAAATTAGATAAATGGATCGGAATAATTAATTAATTAATTTAATCGATAGATTTATTTAACTAAAATTAAATTTTAATTAAATATCAAATTAGAGTCCAACTCTAATTGCACAATCTTAGGAAGAGGTTGTTTAGTTAAAATCAATTTTTTTAATTAAAAATTAAAATAGAGTCCAACTCTAATTTCAAATTATAGGCGAATTAATTAATTAATTAAATCAAATTTTAATTAAATATCAAATTAGAATCCAACTCTAATTCTAAAAATTTAGGACAAAATTATTTAATTAAAATTCAATTTAATTAAATACCTAATTCGAATTCAACTCTAATTTCAAGAAAATTTTAGGGCATGACAATTTAATTAGAATTTTAGTCTAGTTAAATATTAAATTAGAGTTCAACTCTAATTTTAATTAAATTAACTTTTAATTTAGGATAAAACTCCTAAAAAAGATAAAATTAGACTTAGGGTCAAAGTTTTAAATTTAAGTTAAAATCCAATTTTAATGATAATTTAAAAACTCATGATTGAATGGGTCAAAATTAAAATTTGGATAAAACCCTTCTGAAAACCAAATTTAAAATTTTTTTATTTATTAAATTCAAAACCACAAAATTGCTTTCAAACCCATTTAAAATTATAAGCAAACACTTTTAATTTAAAAAATTGCAAAGTAGATCCTCATATAACATATTTGCAAACTGACCCCATATGTAAATTGCAAACAGTGGCCCACAATTTCACAAATTGCATGTGACGGCCCACCCCAATCACCTCACCCGATTGAAACCTTAGAAGGAACCACTTCCTCTTTGTTTTAGGGTGGCTAGAGCCGCCCATAGTGGCATCACGATAAATCGTCGCTATCAAACAGAGGTGGTACTTCACTAGGGCAATAATGGGCGGCACAACTGTATTTATTAGTGTTGTGAATGCTACTGCGTTTGTCTATCATGCGGGTTGACGATCCTCATATAACATATTTGCAAACTGACCCCATATGTAAATTGCAGACAGTGGCCCACAATTTCACAAATTGCACGTGATGGCCCACCCCAATCACCTCACCCAATTGAAACCTTAGAAGGAACCTCTTCTTCCTCTTTGTTTTAGGGTGGCTAGAGCCGCCCATAGTGGCATCACGATAAACCGTCGCTATCAAATAGCGGTACCCTTCACTGGGGCAATAGTGCGCGGCACAGCTGTATATAGTGCTGTGAACGCTACTGTGTTTGTATATCATGCGGGTTGACGATCTTGCTGCCTGCTTAAATTTTTCGACTCAAAATTATTTTTTATTTCAAAAAATAGATTTTTGAAGATAAATTAATTTTCTTTAGAGCAAGAAATAAGAAAAATATAAACGATCAACTTTTGATTGTCCCAAAATGCAAAATAGTTTCTAACTAGCACAAAGTAGACTCTGATACCACTATTGAAAATTTATTTAATCATGCACGACGGAAATTAAAATTAATTTCAATTCCTATCAAGGACTGCTTTATATTTAGATAGAAACTGTAATAGATACATTTGTTAATTCTGCAAATTTCTTTGTTTATCTTGTCACAGCTGTTCAATTGTCAACTTCTTATGAAAATTCACACGGG
>NW_019235321.1:0-23959 GCF_002742605.1 Olea europaea var. sylvestris
TCGGATAAGAGTATCTTTATGAATAATTGATGTGACGTTTACATGTGTCTTAGCCTAGGAGTGTAGGTCGACCGACTCCTTGTTAAATGTATTTGTCAATATAATTAATGTGAGATATGATGATATCACACTTCGGTCAAGTAGGTGGAGCCACGTGGATTAGATCCAACGGTGACTGGGTTGGCCAGCATACTATAAATAACAGCTTTTGTAACATTGTAAATGATGAAATTTGATACATGCAAATATTATTTTGATTTTTCTCTCTATCAATATTCACTCTCATTATCTTCTCATTTCTCAAATTACTATCGATTACGAACATCTCATTTATATGTGTGCGTATGTGTAATGGATAGCTGAATATCCGAGTGAGTATCCATTCTAGATCTGCTGGAAATTGCCTATGTGGACATCATCTAGGATGGACACATATTGACATGGTTTTGGAGGTCAACACACACTATTATTCCCATAGAAAGAGTAGTGGGAGTGGATAAAAGATAATCAACATTAATTTAAATATTTGTACATGTCAAAATCTCATTAACAAATAATCAAATAATATATTTACATATGCTTATATGTTATGGAAGCGATATATTTTCTTCGAATCTCGTTTTTTTATAACATTTGATCATTAGATGTAATGACATAATATTGGTACTAAACTTTAAAATATTTTTCTAGAATATTAATAGATTTGTAAAATTTGTTATTCTGTTAGAATAAACAACTTATTTTCATATAGATTGTATCTTATATTGTATTTTTTTCTCGACAGGGTTGCAACTTTTAGAACATGAAAAATTATTATTATCATCATCATTTTTTCCTTTAAAAATGATGTTGTTATAGTTTTTTTAATGGCAATTGATCAATGTTCTTCTGGAATATTAAAATTATAATATCATGATTCACCAAGAACATCGAAATGAAATTCATCTAGAATATGATATGCATAAATATTATATCTCTTCAAAAGTAATAATACAATATTATTATTAGATATTGTTATGTATGAATTTGTACTTCTTTAGAAATAACAAAAATAATACAAATATGGTATTCCTTTTCAAGTAATGCTACAACATTTTTCTAAAATATTGATTTAGATTGCTTCTTTTCAGGGATAATAACACAGGATTCCTTTGAAAATATTGTACTAAAATATTGAAAGGACAAGTACATTCAAATAAATATTTATCTATCATAAATTAGAATAATCAAATCGATATAATTTGATCGACTAACTATACCTCTTTATAATACAATTAAAGTTAGGAAAACACTAACATTTTCTTTGCGGAAAAGAGGAGTTTCTTTGTAAGTTCAATTGGATATAATTTCTCGTCTGTCTTTGATTGAACCAAAAGAAGAAAAAAAAGAAAAATTATACCTCAACTGACTAGAAATTTATAAGCATTTAGAGAAATAAATTTTGTAAAAACTTCAAGCTAATAAGGTGTTATAAACTAGATAGAAAAAAATAAGAAAACAAAGAAGTCAATAGCTTTGTATATAATTCATTGATAATTGACACCCCATATTTTAAGGAAGATTTAGAGTTCAACTTGCAAAGGATACAATGGTCATAATAATCAAGGCTGCGATGATATAATGGTCATTCACAAATAAATATATAATTTATAACAAAAATGATATAATTTACTGATAAAACTAAATAATAAGCTCAAATATTTAAATGGGCCAATTATAATCTATTTTAAGAAAATTAATTTTTTCCCAAATTGAGATAATAAAAATGTCAAAAGGTCATACAAGGTTAACAAGTTTATAAAAAACTAAGTCCCGCTCCATTTTTTCAAAATATATATTTTAAAGCTTATTTTTTACTACACATTATTTCAAAAAATAATATTACACACACACACACACACACATATATATATATATTATTTTTTAATCAAACGTTCTTCAAAAAATTAATATTCCAAATACATTTCCCCCAAAATCCCATTTTAATGTAGCCTAAACAATGGATGAGAGATGAGATTTAAAATTTTTATTGATGTGTTAAATTAGTCATCACTTTTATCAAAAATCATTTCAATTAAATTATTGACCACGTATAAGTTAGCGATTTAACGGATCCAAGGATGTATCCGACGAGGAGATTTATGTGGCAAACAAAAATGATAATAACAAATAAAAAATGTGATGAAATTAATATTCTCAAAATGGTGTTGATTTCTGTATTAAGTGAATAAATTGATGGTTTGAAAACTAAAATCGTCACTAAAATTGACACTTATTAAGCTCATAATATTATCGATCAATCAACCACACAGACATCATTGTCACACACCTCAACTAACTATTAGCCCTTGTTTGAGCCTCATTTTTTTGAAAAAATATATTCTTAAACAATGTTTTGATATTATTTCAACCACACATTATTCAATAAAATAATATTACACAAAAGTCTAAAACTTTTTCTTATTTTTTGATCACACATTTCACATTATTATACTATTCAAAAATGCATTTTCTTGGCAAAAATGGGGTTCAAACAAGGGCTAATTTCACTAACAAATACACGAAGAGTGACTTAACTGAAAGAAAATTTGGTGACTAAACTGACACATTAGGAAAGTTTAGTGTTTAATATTTTTAACCTAAAAGATTAAGGGCAACATTGCAAAGAATTTCCAAAAACATTTTGAAATTCCACAGCCTCTCTCCGCATCCTGCCTCTCGTCTCGTCTATGGTACCGAGTTGCATTTCACTATAGTATTTCAAATTTCAGCGAGATGAACTCTCTGATTGTGAATCTTGAAATTTACCCAAATCAAGGAAGTAATCAGAGAAGTCGATAACAGTGCCAAAAGACTGATAAATTGGGGCAATCGTAAATCGCTTGAAAAGACTTCGCAGATTCACAGTCATGGATTCTGGTTCGCCTCGTTCTCGCGTCGACCAGGTATATAGACATTGCTTATAAGTAATTGAATTTAGTTATTAATGTGTATATCCCGTCCCTTTTGGCATTGTTGCACTGGTACACCAACACGAGTACGTGTGTTGGGGTTCTTTTGGATGAATATACTCATTCACGTATAAATTCGTATGTCGATCATGTATATGCGTTTTTGTCGATGAAATTTTTCTTTACGTGTGATTGCATAAAAATTATGTATGGGATATGAACATGGGCGTGTATTTTCTCTTTCACCCCGGCAAATAGAAAATGAAAGAAAGAATAACAAGACGTGAACAGTGCCTATAGAAGTTCCAGTCTGACGTTATAAAAAAATGAAATAAGTTTGAGACCTTTTGTCTTTTTTACAAGTATTAGTTAACTGAATTATGCGACGATGAATGCTGTGTTCATTGAAACTGAAGTATTCATTTTTACTTCTACAAAGCCCTAATGTGACTTATTTATGATGGTTATGAAAAATTTGCCATGATAAAAATGGGCGTTGCTGAAGATTTTATTGTTTTAATTTTTTGGCGGTTGGTTGAAGTTGGTGGGCATTCATAAATTGAATAGTGGAAACCAATTACTGTGGTATAATCTGTTTCTGTATGCAGTTCTTTGCTTCTAAAAAGAAGAGGAAGACTTTATCACCGCCTTCGAAATCTGGGAGACCAGAAAAAGAAGCAAAAATTAAAATTGAAGGCTCTCCTGATGCCAAAGGTTCGTTGGAAAGTTTTTTGGTGACTTCATGGGATGGAGATTTGCATACTAAGCCTTTGAACATTGCTTGTGATCCAAAGGCTAAGCAGGCTCCAACCAAGAGAAATCTGACTTTGGAGATTGGCTTGTCATCTAAAGCTGGAAATAAGGTGGCAAATCTCTCAAGCCAAGCACACCCACAAAGTTTTGAAGCTTTTCAAGAGGATCAAAGGGGAAAATCTAATGTCATGTTTGATACTGTTGATGTTGCAACAAGAGATTATCAAAAGGATTCATCAGAATCCAAGATTGTTGCAGGAAACTCTGAGCTTAAGCAGTTCGCAAATGATTTTTTGTCAATGTATTGCTGGTAATGTTTATACAACTAATGTTCAGCGGAACATATGTCTTTTGTCTGATGTTATTGGGAATGAGCTACCTACATACTCTCTGTAATCTTTTGTGGAGATTTCTGACCTTTTCTTCTGTGCAGTGACGTACCATCTACTGCAGGAGTACAATCGGAACCGAATGTGTCCATGAATAAAAGGCAGGAAGAGAAATCCTCAAAGAAAAAGCATCTTAGGAATGATGGGAATCAGTCAATTGTCGAGCAGAAGGTCACTTCCTCAGACGATAAGAATCCTGTCAATATTCAGTCAACTGTTGTTAGTGAATCAGGAGATGTAGATTCAAAATATTCTCAGGAGGTAAGAGGTCACTCGAAATAATCGTGACAGTGTATCAAGCCAATTTATCTTTTGATTCATGTTTATCTTGACAGGTTATTGGGTGTAACAATCCCACTGAACTGCAAGCAAGTATGAGAAAATGTCGTAATGCATCTGCTCTTTGTACAACTGCATGTGACACACCTGGTTCATTGACTACGAAACTTGGAGCTCGTCAAACTCCCCAGAAAACGAGACGAAGCTCTATATTTTCCCCGGGAGAAGAATTTTGGAATGAGGCAATTGTAGTCGCTGATGGTCTCTTTGCTTCCAAGGACAGTGTTTCTTCTCATGTAGCTGAAAATGCTGAAGCTTTTCTGGCAGGTTATGAGATGAATAAGTCAAATAATGTGAAAAATGTTGGATCTTGCAATGCACTCAACAAAGCATTGAAAGGAGATACAGAACGAATTTCTGCTGCAGGCTCACTGGGGAAGCATGGAAAAGATCTAAATAAAGAAGTGTCACCTTTGCCTGTCAAGCATTTTGACTTCTCTTCTGAGGAAAAACAATTGGATAAGGAAACTTCTTCTCATGATAATAATACCATACCTTGCACTCTTAGAGATGAAGAAAAGAGATGTGCTTCTACCAGTCATCATGGTTTGCCGAACAATGATGGTAGGGAAATTTGCTGCAAAGTTCAAACACACAAAATTTCACCTGGTGGACAAGGGATGACCACTAAATGTGCCATTTCCCAGAGAAATGTGGAATTTGTGATTCAAAATAGTGACAGTTTTACGTCTGATACACCAGAGAAAGAATGCAGTAAATTTTCTGTTAATCATGAGCCCAATAACAATATTACTCCATCAAGTTTTTCTTCAATTAAGGATTGGTTAGATCTCAGCAATTGGCTACATCCTGAAATATGCTGCATATACAAGAAAAAGGGGATATTGAAATTGTATCCTTGGCAGGTATGTATTTCCCCTCCGATTAAATCCTGTCTTCCTCAGCCTTTCTTATAAGGACACAAAAAGTTCAAATAGTTCTTCGTTTTCCCTAGTTATCGATCATGGCATATTTTGTGATGCACTCTGGACCTTCTCCCAGCTTGAAAGTTTGCAACTTAATCAAGGTTTTTGAAAATATCATTTCCATCTTTACATAGTTTATTATATCAAAAAGTTAGTTCAGTTGGTGGCCAATCTTCAATCTGTTGCAAGATATCTTTTGGGGTGTAGTTAGTCCAACAATAAACTACCAGATAATGCTCATTCTGTTGTCAGTTTGGGAAAAAAAATACTTATGGACTTTTTCTTTCTCCAGGTGTCTGGTACTTAAGGACTCTTTAGTGATTATATTTCTGCATTGGAGGCGCTGCAAATATACATAAAATGTCATTGTCGCCATCCACCTTTATATTTGCAACTGCACCCGAGCTTCACTGACTGCCTTTTTCTTTTATTATTATATTTTATAAAATTATAGTACCCAGCACAGTTTTATTTTAATTTGATAATGTAGCTAAACAGCTATACTTCATACTTCTTGTCAGGTCAGGCGATAGACTAGGATGTGATTCATCGAAAGTGTGGAAAACTTATACATCACATTGAGGATTGTGTACATTCTAACATCTGAGTCATTTTCTTAAGGTTTTCATTTATTCTTTCTGTCAGTCTGTCCAAAATTAGCAATTCCCTTTTTGGGTTTCTAAGTTTTTATTCAGAATTTCAATTCAAGAACTTTATTTAGAGGCGTTCTCTGTTGAATGTGTCAGCATGTTTGTACATATTAGTACTACACAGTTTTAAGGATTCATCCATTATCTATTATGGACCAGTAGGTTGTTGGTCCATCTTTAGAGAATATTCGTGCTCGGCACGGTGTAAGTACACGTACACATGTTCTTGTAAGGTACCCTATAGTTTATGAGTGATATCTTGATATGTAGAGTAGTGTTTTAATTAAGCATGTTTTTGTCGCGCAATCACTATGCTCCACTGCAATTAAGCATTGTGTCAAATGATCTGGTGCTTGCACTTTTCCATTTCTCATGCATCAGTTACAACCGTACAGATGGAATTTTGAAGATGGATCCTTGTCTATTTAAAAACACAGAAAAGCACTTAGGACAAAGTAGATTGTAACAATATATGGAGGGAATATGTATGATCTTATATGTGGTCTAAGTTTCATAAAATTATAGTTTAAACTATCGAGGAATTGATTTGCATTGTTTTCTTTTAGTTAAAGTTTCAATTGAGAAAAAAAACCTCCACTCTTCAGGTTGACTGCCTTCAGGTGGATGGTGTCTTGCAGAACAGGAATCTTGTTTACTGTGCATCTACAAGGTAATTTTACTTTTGTATTTAGAATTTATATAAAATTTCCCTTTTAGTTTTTATTCTTTTCTCTATATAATGGTTTTTGAAGTGTTACTGTTGATTGAATATCCATTGCGAAATTTCACCTATGAATCTGGCAACTCTTCAAAGATTTCAAAGAAGGAAGTTTAATACTAAAAAAATGAGTGAAACTTAATGAAGCAACATTGCATGATTTTGATCTTCCTGTATTCTGCTTATTGATGGCAACACGTTAACTATCGTTGCTAGATAACTGAAACTAGACATGTGCATGTCACCGCATCTTTTATTAGTCAAAATCATCAATCTCTTGCTAATTTGATCCGCCGTCCTTTTCTTGTCATAGTGCCGGTAAAAGTTTTGTTGCTGAAGTTTTAATGCTAAGGAGAGTGGTATCAACAGGAAAGATGGCTCTTCTTGTACTTCCATACGTGTCTATATGTGCAGAAAAGGTGCCTTGTTGTTTTTGCTGTTGATTAAACGTTTCAAGCTCTATAAGCATGTCTTGTGCTTTAGCCTTGGTATGAAATTTGTAGGCAGAACATCTTGAAGTTCTTTTGGAACCACTTGATAAGCATGTTCGCAGTTATTATGGGAACCAAGGTGGTGGAACGCTTCCGAAGGATACCTCTGTAGCTGTCTGCACAATCGAGAAGGCAAATTCTTTAATTAACAGATTACTAGAGGAGGGTCGTCTATCGGAGCTTGGTATCATTGTCATTGATGAACTGCACATGGTATCTACCTTGCCTTATATTTAATGTTAGTAATTCGGACCAAACGTGTATGAATTTTCATATGGCTTTTTTATTTTATCTAATTGTCCTGACATGTATGCAATAATTTTATTGGATCGTGATAGGTTGGTGACCAGAGTAGGGGTTATTTGTTGGAACTCATGCTGACAAAGCTTCGTTATGCTGCTGGTGAAGGCAATGTAGAATCATCTAGCGGAGAAAATTCAAGTATGAGCAGTGGGAAATCGGATACTGCTCATGGTCTCCAAATTGTTGGCATGAGTGCAACGTTACCAAACGTGGCTGCAGTTGCTGATTGGCTTCAAGTGAGTATAATACCATTATTGCTACTTATACAGCCACCTTAAGAAAAGAGAGAAAGATAAAGAAGAAAAACAGAAAAAGGAAGGAGAAAACAACTTTTGACAATAGGGGTTGACAAATTTGGGTCATTTCTCTAGAATTGAGTTGAATATATAATTACAGCTTAGGTTGCAAGTGCCACAATGCACAAAAATCGCAGGAGCACTTCGATAATGACTCATTTGCCAATATATTCTTTAAGTGCTTGATGTTTCATATTTAGTTGCTCTGTTCAGTGTCCAAGAAGTAAAATAACTAGCACAATGCAAAAATGCATTAGGTTAAACTTAAAGAACATTTCAGATATCTTTTCAGTTTGATATCCCTGAGCCTAGCTCGATTTTCCTACACAAATATTTTTAAAGATTTTGATAAAAATGTAGAAAGAAGTGAAATTTCACTTCTTTTGGTGAAAAAGTGGATGCCATGTTAAACGTGTTACAAGTTTTAAATATAGAATTCTGTTTGGAGTCAAAATTAGATTTTTGAATGTAATTTGACACCACATTATTATTATTATTATTATTATTATTTTGAGCAAAACACCAATTTAGCCTCAGTAGGTTTTCAGGCTCCACCAGGAAGGCTGATGAGGAATCCACCGCATATATTATGTTCCGATCGTCCTTTCAGATTATTGTTGAACTAAAAGGAAACCTGAACAATTGGATCTTACTTTGCACGGCCATACATCACAATGAGCTGATACATATATGCCTAAGTGAATGTTTCATTCTACATGTAAAATTTATTGCAGGCAGCTCTCTACCAGACAGACTTTCGGCCTGTTCCATTGGAGGAGTACATTAAAGTTGGTAACACAATTTACAACAAAGAAATGGAACTTGTCAGGACGCTCCCCAAAGTGGCTGACCTTGGTGGTAAAGATCCAGATCAAATTGTAGAACTATGCAACGAGGTTCAACCTTCTCCTCATTCTTCACTAAAGCTTTATATTGCACTAGAATGGAATAACAATTAGACTCTTTATTGTATTAGGTTGTTCAAGAGGGTCACTCGGTGCTAATATTTTGTTCAAGTAGAAAAGGATGTGAATCAACTTCTAGGCATGTTGCAAAATACCTCAAAAAGTTCTCTGTCTGTCCCCATGATGGCCATAGCGAGTCAATTGATGTTACTTTTGCCATTGATGCCTTGAGAAGATCTCCTGCAGGGTTGGATCCTGTACTAGAAGAAACTCTTCCGCTTGGTGTTGCCTACCATCATGCTGGCCTCACAGTACGTTAGCTTCATCTTTGTCGGTATCTGTTCTTTTTCTTTACCATACAGATTACAGATCCAAGCTATGTATTACATTTGAATGCTCATGAAGTTCCTCATTTCACTAAAAGGTTGAAGAAAGAGAAACTGTCGAAACCTGTTACCGCAAAGGACTTGTACGTGTCTTAACTGCTACATCAACCTTAGCTGCTGGAGTTAACTTGCCTGCACGGAGAGTTATTTTCAGACAACCCCGTATTGGCCGCGATTTTATTGATGGGACGAGGTATAAGCAGATGGCTGGAAGGGCTGGTCGAACTGGCATAGACACAAAGGGAGAGAGCGTATGTGTATTTGTTTCATACATTTTGTCTGCTTCATCTTCCTATTGTTTCTTGGGTTCTAGACTTGTAGTTCTATATTTTTCTATTGTTCTATTCACTTGGAGGTCTTCCTACCCATTAAGTAGACCGTTGTTAGCCATTGTTATTTTCAATTATTTTGGTTGAAGATTTCTAAAACATTGTCTGCTGAGGAGGATATTAAACTTTTTGTCTTACTTCTATAATTTCATTCCACCAGGTACTAATTTGCAAGCCAGAGGAAGTCAAAAGAATATTTGCACTTCTTAATGACGGCTGTCCACCACTGCACTCTTGTTTATCTGACGATAAGAATGGGATGACCCACGCAATATTGGAGGTTGTTGCTGGTGGAATTGTTCAAAGTGCTAGTGATATTAATCGTTATGTTAGGTGTACTCTTCTCAATTCAACAAAACCGTTTGAAGATGTGGTGAAATCAGCACAGGACTCTCTTCGTTGGTTATGCCATAAGAAGTTTCTTGAATGGAGTGAAGAGACTAAGTTATATACTACTACACCTCTAGGCCGTGCATCTTTTGGCAGTTCTCTCAGTCCAGAGGAATCACTTGTAATTACTTTACATTATTGCTTGTTATATTATGCATTTTGTAGTCTTTCTATATCCATGCAGTGTTGATATTCTTTTCTGATCAGGCTGCTAAGGGTTTCCTGTTATCTCCAAATTTGTGAAATTGAGCTTTTGCTGGATGGAAATGGATTAGTTAACATTTGAGTTTTGTTTGCTTTTAGATTGTGCTGGACGATCTGATACGAGCAAGAGAAGGATTTGTGCTTGCATCTGATTTGCATTTGGTGTACTTGGTGACACCCATTAATGTTGATGTAGAACCAGATTGGGAGTTGTATTATGAGAGATTCATGCAATTACCTTCTTTAGACCAGGTTCTTCGCTCGTTCTCCTTTCTTACCTCTGATGTCTCATTCAACAATTACCATTGCATTTGTTAGATGCTGATTGCAAAGTTCTGTAGTGCTTCAAATTTCTGTTTTATGCATCAATTGAATTGCTTTCTTATTCTGGTTTTGATGTGAATAACATGTTTTGCAATATATATACTGGCATGTATAGCCATTTAGACATTTCATAATATTTCATAATAGTCGTTCTCTTGTTCTAATGGGCACACCTCTTATCTATATAAGTAGTGAATATAAACCCTAAATCTAGTCATCATGCATGGATGCTTGATTATTAAAAGCAGCCAAATATCAACTAAAAGGGGTATGCTTTTCCTGTCTACCTTGACTATAGTTAATTGATGCTAGGAGAGTGATACACGCCCATCCAATTTACCCATTCTAGAAGGCCAAAGAAGGTTGGACTACCAACTGGCGGGAAGGGAAACTAAAGTTGGTTAAGAGGGGAAATCTGTTAGAGAAAGTTTGTTAGAAGTAGGCTATAAATAAGGGTAGAGTATAGCCATAGAGGCAGGTAGAAATTAAGTGAGTGAGAGTTCAATATAGTTTTTTTAGTTATGTATTTCCTTTCTGCAATTATAAATCCAAGAGTTTCCTCTTAATTTCGTGTTCTTCAATTCTTATAGTTGAGTCCTATCAGAGAGTGTGATAATGACTCCCTTGTTAACTCTGAACGGTCAAGTCTCTTCTCATACGGATCTATCATTCAAGACATTATGATTAAAAGAGATTCATCTTGGTCCTTTCAATCCCTTTCTTTCAATTACTTCTATCCTCTCTATTGCGCTGCATGTTTCTCCCAATCTTTTTCCCCTTATTATTTTAGTTACCTATACAGGTCCCCCTTGTTAATTTGTTGTATCCATGACAAGAGAACAAGCTTTGGTAATGCCTGATAAATAGTCTCCTTTTGTTCTTTTTAATCTTATTTTTGCCATGGTTGGAGTAATAAAACTTCTAATTATATTCCATGAAAGAAGTGTATGTGGCCTACTATATTCATAGTAAGTGGATGCTTGTTGGACTCTAATATATTTTATGGAATGACGACTTCACCTAATAGCTTAAGTTATGAGAGAGAGGAATTCTCCATCCTGGTGGTACCCATGAGTGTTGCATGCTCGAAGGATCTTTTAACCATGTGTGTTCTTCTTTCTTTTCTTGAAGACAAGTGTTAAGTCCCTCTTCAACGTGTGTTCGTAATTCGATGTCTAGAGAGTCGGATACATATGGCATAATAACTAATTCAGGGAAATTGAAAATATTATTTCACAGAAAAACTGGAAAATGAAAATTCTGAAGGATGTTCACTTGCAAGTGCAACTCTTTTTTATTATAGCATTGATTGGTAGACATAAGTGTCTTCCTATCACAATCATATGCGGATTTTTATTTCTGTCAATAAGACAAATTACCTATACAATTGTTGCTTATCCTGATGGGTGCTAACCTAATTCAAATGATTAATTTATGCCAAGTCTTTGGTTAAAATCTTTGGCTTAATTTCGTCCTACTGCCTTGACTGGGATGACACGGGGCTTATGCCGTATGTTGGCATCATTATCCTTAACTAATTTCCTCCAGTTAATTTTGCTTTTTATTTATTTTATGTGTGCGCATTAAATTTTGTTAGAATTTTAGATAGGGTGACATTATTTTAGGTCCAAACCTCTTGTGGAGAAGTTAATTGGCACATGACTGTTATTTTGTAGCCCATCTTTTGAAGGGCAGTCTACAACTTCATTTTTGGACAAGTCTATTAGTTTGCACGACTATTTTTCTATAATCTATCTCATGGCATGCAGTCAGTTGGCAATAGAGTTGGAGTGCAAGAACACTTTTTAATGCGCATGGCTCATGGAGCGCCAATTCGTACCTCACACAGATCAAGGGATAGCTCGAAAGGGTTATTGGGAAGATATGATCATAGACTTGGGAAGCCAACCCATGGTATGCTTTCAGATGATCAAATGCTTCGGGTGTGCAGACGGTTCTATGTTGCTCTTATCTTGTCACGACTTGTGCAGGTAAATTTATTCTGTTTGCATGGAGATCTTGATCAACTTCTTCCCTTGCAATGCCCACCTTTGTTCATAATGTCATAAAAGATTGTTTCCTTCATCTTGTACTAGATTTTAAATTTTCATGTATCTTGGTTGCATATGCCTTTTGTCTTCCAGCCCATATACTACAAAAGATATAGCTCCATTTTCATAACTGTGCTGCCACTTTTCTTTTCCTTAAAATGTAACCCAGAACAATTGATATTATCAAAATCGTTTCACCACTTGTAACTGGTCACCTTTTTGATGTATATATCTCACGACAGAAGTGCTTCTGCTGAAGAGTTATTACGTGTTTTCGTTTTTATGGGTTAATGAATTTATTTTGTAATGCTGAAATGTAGGAAGTCCCTGTTGCTGAAGTTTGTGAAGCTTTTAAAGTAGCAAGAGGCATGGTTCAAGCCTTACAAGAAAATGCTGGAAGGTTTGCATCAATGGTTACTGTATTCTGTGAGAGACTTTCTTGGCATGACCTTGAGGGCTTAGTTGCCAAATTCCAAAATCGCGTTTCATTTGGAGTTCGAGCAGAGATTGTAGAGCTCACTACCATTCCTTACATTAAGGTTGGTGAATTGCTTTCATTTTTCTTTAATTTTAAATCAATATCTAATTGCTGTTGGAACTTTTAGGGTTCACGAGCTAGAGCACTTTATAAGGCTGGTTTACGAACGCCTCAGGCAATTGCTGAAGCATCAGTTCCTGAAATTGTCAAAGTGCTTTTCGAGACTTCATCTTGGGCTACGCAAAGTGAGGTTCTTTTTACTGGTCAATGCATTCAATAATTTATTTTACGTTATTAAATTGGATTTTGAATTATAACTCTGCATCTTATTAATTATTAGTTTCACTTATGAATTTTGAAGAAATGTTCAGGAACAAGGCTTTTCTTTTCTTTTTTCATTTTTATTTGTGAAGCAATATATAGATAATGACTTGAGTAGCCTGAATTCTTATTGTACTCAAGTGAGTTTAATTGTATAAACAAAGATTAGACATATTTTTAAGGTTGTAGAAATCTCGAAATTAAGGGGATTATTATGGAAGGGAATTGTTATAGGATTATTGTAATAACTTATATGGTATAATTAGTTAGGAAATATTTTTCGTTCTTCAATTAGGAGATTACATTCCTTAAGTCTACCATTTTTGCATTATAAATTGAGTCACAGTATTGTAAGAAAATTAATGAGGAATATACAATCAATTATTTCTCATCCTTGTCTTTATAGTATCAGAGCTATGGTAGTCTAAAACGCGGGTCAATGGAGGAAAACATCTTCGAATTAGTAACTGGTGAAACAGAAAATACTCGTACCATGAGTTTGATTGGATTCCACAATTCCTCCTTTCAACTTACGATGGAAAAACTAAATGGAAGAAATTACAGAGAATGGGCTCAGTTAATCAAGCTGGTGGTTGATGGAAAAGGTAAAATTGGATACTTCATTGGAGACACCAAGTAGCCTACAGAGATATACTTTGATGCTGAGGATTCATCGAAAATTTCAAAATTAAGACAATTGTAGCAAATGAAGCAAGGGCAAAGGAATGTTATTGATTATTGCATGGAGATGAAGATTCTTTGGCAAGAACCGGATCTTAGTGTCGAAGAGGAGTGGGATTGTCCAGGTGACAGTGTTCGATACAAGAAGCGTTTGGAGAATCAACGGGTATTTGAATTCTTCGCGGGGCTAAATAGAGACTTGGACAATGTGAGGGGTTGGATACTTGGCCATCGACTCTTGCATCTACCTTGAGGTCTTCGCCAAAGTCCATTGCGAAGATAGCAGATGGCAAATTACGCTTAAGGATGAATTTGGGCCTGGATGTGTTGATGGATCAGCTTTTATTGGCTCAAGTGGGCTGTCGGTTTAATTGGAAGTGGGTCGGTTGGTTTAATTGGGAGTAGGCCGGAAGGTAAAACTACAAAAAAGGATTTTAATAAGTTCAAGTATGTTGGGCCAAACGGATTAGCCCAATTATTTAAAGGAGTAACAGAAAAAAGGGCCAAGTACTAAACAACAAAAAGGGCGCCCATGGTGTGACTACTATCAAAAGCCTAGACATAAAGAAGATACATGTTGAGATCTACATGATAAACCAATAGATTAGAAACCTAGACAAAATATTAGAAATCACGGCTACCAAGCTACAATAGACTCCATGGAAATAAAAAATCACACTCCAAACAGTGCATGCAACCTTGAGTAATTAGAACAACTCTATAAAATGTTCCCTAACTTCCAAACATATAGCCCGTCAAGCTCATTAGCACATAAAGGTAATTTCTTGATAGCTCTAAATATTATTGCACTCTCTAAAGTACTATAGATTATTGATTCAAGTTCTCACAACTTATTAGTTACATACTCACCATGTGTCGGCAATCTTAAAGTCAACTCACTATCTTCTGTAGCTGAAAAGGGGAGTGTTCGAATCTCTAACTCTGTAACACTCGAACACGTTCTTCATATTCCAAACTTGTCCTGTAATTTATTGTCCGTTAGCTAATAAATCAAAAGCTCAAATTGTTCCGCTAATTTTTCCCCCTCGCTGTGCCTTTTAGGACTTATCATTGACGAAGATGATTGGCAGTGCTAAAGAGTATGAGGCACTCTACTTTTTTTATGAGATTGATGTGAGTGATCTTCATCAATTTGCTAGTTGTGATTTTGCATTTGTCTCAAAGGATAGTGAAGTACTTTTATGGCATTATAAAATGGTTCACCCCAACTTTCAATATTTACGACATTAATTCATTTAGTATTCTTGAATAAAATATTTTTTGATCTTCAACATGAAACATGTGAACTCGCAAAACATCACCGTTCATCATTCCCGAAATCTACATACAAACCGTCAAAATCATTTACGATAATTCAAGTGACTTATGGGGACCCTCATGAACCCCTAATCACACCCATACAAAATGGTTTGTTATGTTTATTGATGAACATACCCGAACTTGCTAGGTCTATATGCTAAAAGAAAAATCTTATGTCCGTTCAGTGTTTATCAACTTCCACTTAATAGTTCAAACCCAATTCCAAACACAAATTCAAAACCTGCACACGGATAACGACACAAAATATTTCAACAATACCCTTAAAGACTACCTTCAAAAAAATGGGATCATTCACCAAAGCTCGTGTCGATACTCCCTAGAAAAATGGAGTTGATGAATGAAAAAATAGACACGTATTTGAGGTTGCTCGTGCCCTATTGTTTACCACAAATATGTCTAAAACATTTTGGGAAGAAGCCATCTTTACCTTAGCTTACCTCATAAATAGAATGCCTAGTCGCACCCTCAGTTTCGAAACTCCTCTCCAGAAATTCCAGAAAACCTTCCCTAACTTTCGTCTTCACTCAAGTTTACCTCTAAAAGTGCTTGGATGCACTGCCTTTGTCCACATTTATTCTCATTATCGAACTAAGCTCAAACCTTTACACTTAAGTGTGTTTTCATTGGATACTCACCTATACAAAAGGGTATAAATGCTACGAACACCTCACAAAAATAAAGTATTTGTTAGCCTTGACGTCACTTTCTTCGAGAAAAAAATCCTTATTTCCAAAAATCCTCTCCAGGAGGAAAATTCAAGTGAAGAGCGGTTCTTGGAAACCTCTTTCTCCATCTGAATTTATCCCAAACACTACACATATATCACCACCCCATTCTAACATGTCATCTACAAATGACAATTTGAATTCAGGGGAAGATTAAAAAGAACATGTCAAAGAGATATTTAGCCATCGTTTGGTAGCAATTTTTCATCCTTAAAAATCAATTTTTTGATCGTTATTTCACTATTTCAGCTGTCATTTTTGACTTCTTCACTCATAGGTAGGACCACTTTTCTCTTTAATGGTTAAAAAATCAATTCTCATAATCACCATCGAACAGACCCCTTAATGAAGACCTCATACTCGAAGCACTAAGAGAGTTGGAACTAGCGATAGCTCCAAACCCTCACGAGACCTCTTCTGACTCATCTGATATTAATCTGCCTATTGCTCTCAGGAAACAAACCCGGTCATGTAATCTTCATCCTATATCAAAATTTATAGCTTATAATGCTCTATCTTTAGGATTTCGAACATTTGTATCTAACCTTGAAAGTACAGAAACTTCAAAAAATATCCAGGAAGGAAGCCATGGATTCTCCCAAGTGGAGATAAGCAATAATGGAAGAAATGAGAGCTTTGAAGACAAATGAAACTTGGAATGTAATGGAGCTGCCAAAAGGAAGGAAACCCGTTGGGTGTAAATGGGTGTTCAATATAAAATATAAAGTAGATGGGACAATAGAACGTCATAAAACTCATTTGGTTGCAAAGGGCTATGACATAGATTACACAGAAACATTCGCACTTGTAGCAAAATTGAATACAATTCAGTTCTCTTATCACTAGCAATTAATTTGGATTGGCCACTCCAATAACTCGATATTAGGAATGCATATCTAAATGGGGATTTAGAAGAAGTTTTCACGATGCTACAAAAGGCTTTGATAAGGGAAATGAAGAGAACAAGGTATGCAAACTAAAGAAGTCCTTGTACGGTCTAAAATAGTCACCTAGAGTATGTTTTGATAGATTTGCAAAAGTGTTGAAAGTCAGGAATATCGCCGAGGGTAGTCAGACCACGCCATGTTCTTCACAATGTTCGAAGATGGGACAAAGTCTATTTTGATAGTATACGTTGATGATATAATCTTCACTAAACATAATATAGTCGAGACAAAAGAGATTGAAAAAAAGTCTAGCCACAAAATTTGAAGTTAAAGATCTGAGGAAAATGCGGTACTTTTTGGGAATGCAAGTGGCCAGATCGAGAAAGGGTATCAGTGTTTCACAACAAAAATATGTCCTGGACCTCCTCACTGAAATTGGTATGCTTGGGTGCAAATTAAGTGAGACTTCTTTGTATGCCAGAAGAAAGACGGACAATGTTGGAGAATTCATTAACAAGGACAAATGTCAATGATTAGTCGGAAAACTAATCTATTTATCATACACTAGATCCGACATTGCATTTGCGGTTAGTCAACCCATGCACTCTCGAAAAGAAGCTCTCCTAGAAGTAATATACAGGATTCTGAGATACCTTAAAAGACTTTCCAAAGGACTATCGTTCAAGAAAAATGAAAAGAAGGAACTAGAGATATTCATCGATGTTGATTGGGTGGGAACAATATAAGAGAGGAGATCAATTACTGGCTATTGTATCTTTGTATGGGAAAATTTGGTCACTTGGAGAAGTAAGAAACAGAATGTAGTAACCAAAAGTAACACCGAAGCAGAGTTTAGAGCAACTCTTCAAGGAACATGTGAAGGATTGTGGTTAAAGAAACTTTTGGAAGATCTATAAGTAATGATGAAACTACCAATCAAGCTCTATTACGATAACAAAACAGCTATCAACATCTCACTCAATACAATTGAGCATGACCGAACAAAACGTGTCAAGGTGGACAAACACTTCATCAAGGAGAAAGTTGAAGATGGAATTGTTTGCATGACCTACATTCCTACTAAGGAACAAACAACACGTGTTCACCAGAGGGCTATACATACAAAATTTTGAGGATTTCATTAGCGAGTTGGATATGGTCAATTTTTACGATCCAACTTGAGGGAGAGTGAAAAACCCCAAAAGTAAGGGGATTATTATGGAATGGAATTGTTATAGATTATTGCAATAATCTATATGGTATAATTAGTAATTAGTTAGGAAATATTTTTCTTTCTTTAATTAGGAGATTACATTCCTTAACTTTACCATCTTCTGTATTATAAATTAAGCCACGATATTGTAAGATTATTGAGGAACACACAATCAATTATTTCTCATCCTTTGTCTTTAAAGGTACTTAAGATTTAAATGGATTTAAGAAGGAAAGGACAATTAATCATTTTCTCTGGCATGGTGAATTCTCTTTGATTTTCATCATCCCGATTCTCTTGAATTATGATGATGCAAACTGCAATACATTAACAACTAAAGTGCTTCTCATATAAAGTCAATGGTTCTTTCAACATATGGGTTTTCATTTTCTTCTTCATGGCATCGATGGGTGTGCAAATAACTATATGTTGTTCTTATTTCCCCATTCTATTTATGAATTTGTAGACTTGGAGGTGAAAGTACCCTTTGTTTGTTGGCAAAAGGATGAAAGCCCAAAGTAGATTAGTTCTAATTTCACTTTATTTCATTTTTCAAGCTGATCTAGAAGTTTGGGTACGTTTGGTTTGTTGTTTTCAAGCTTTTTTTTAGTTTTACAGAAAATTGAAAACATGCTTGGTCTGGTATTTTCTAAAAATGCATTTGTGAAAGCAACGTTAAACGCATTTTTGACTTTTTGACTATTTTCAGTGAAAAATTGAAAAATAAACGTTTAAATAAAATTCTAATGAATAAAAATTTAAATTTAAAATTTTGAAAAATTAAAATTTAAAATTTTGAAAAATTAAAATTCTAAAAATGAAAATAAAAATTCTGAAAAATGAAAATTATAAAAATTTCTAGAAAAATAAAAATTATGAAAAATAATAATACTTCAAGCTCTTAATGATTATTTACATAAATTTTTTTAAATGAACACAGATAAAAATATTCTAATCCACATCATTAATTTTTATTTTTATTTCCTATATTTTAAACTCAATTTATTATTTATTTTTATTTTACTACTATAGCGAGAAAAAAATATTGTAAGATTGACCAACTTCAAAATGTACATATATTACTTGATAATATATTAATATAAAACTGTTTTATTTTTACTGAATAGAATAAAATGTCATAAAATAAATCTTCAAAATTTCAAACTAACTTTTTGAAATTTTATTGTTTTGTGAAATAATTTTTTTAAATGACAAATCAAACACGTTTTTAGCAATTTTAAAATTGACCCTCAAAATAGAAAACTAAAAATGAACTGAAAACTCAAAACTCAAAACTGAAACACAAAATAAACGGGCCCTAAGTTGTTAGAAGGTGCCACATGTATATCATTTAAATATAGTTTTCAACATGCTTCTTACATGTATGTGAGATTCATTTTTTACCATCAAAATCTAACAGGTGCACAATTCTTTTAAATTAGTTGCGGTAAGACTTGAACTCAAGACTTTAGCTATTTTGATACAATGTTGAATCGTTTGATCTAAAGCTTAAGTTGATAAATAGGACCACTGTATGTCATTTAAATACATAGTCTTCACCAATTTTTTTGCTTTGCAGCCTAGTTCTTGTCCTTAGGATGTGAAAATATACAAGTTTTTGCTGATTGTATACAAAGAGAGGGTGGTTGCCTCTCCTCTCCTCTCTCTTTTCGCATGTGCATGTTAATTTTTTCCCAGAGCTATAATAGTATCAATTGTTTCAGTTTTGATTAAAAAAATCCACCTTTTTTTTTAGTGGAGTTGATGACCTTTTGGAAAAATTGTTTATGCTTCCTCTCTTCATTCTTCAGTAGTTATGTTTTTACATATTTAAATTTTGATCTTTAGTTTTGGTTTCCTACATGAACATGATAGGCTCAGCACAACGGAGGATAGAGCTGGGAGTTGCTAAGAAGATAAAAAATGGTGCACGCAAAATTGTTCTCGATAAAGCTGAAGAGGCAAGGGTTGCTGCTTTCTCAGCCTTTAAATCTCTTGGACTTAAAGTTCCAGAGTTCTCTCGACCATTACTATCCGCTGTTTCTGGAGATGCCCCTAAAAAAGAATCAACAAATTCTTCTGGAGAGGAGTCCACCAGTAGCTTTGCTGGTCTAGATGATAGCAAGCATGTTCTAGATGCCTCGTCATTCAAGGAAAAGAGGAAGACTGGTGGGGTTATTTCTGAAACTGAGGAAGGTAAATCAACAGTGACTTCCACTATCGGTTTAGCATCTTCAGTGAAAGGAAATCCAGCAGGCACCTCGCTTGGTGAACTTGTGGAGAAGCCTGCTTTGCTTGAGGAAGGGGTTAATACTCTGGGTGATGGGCTTCATAGCACTACCCAACATATTAACGATGCGAACACATCAGACGTTGACAATAAAAGAAATGAATCCGATGAGCATGTTGATAATGGAGGGCAGCAACAGCCTGAGAGAGAAAACATGTGTAGGGGAACCAGAGGAAATGAATTAGAGATGGGTCCTGTGAATGCAACTAGTTTTCCTGGTGGATTTGATTCTTTTTTAGATCTCTGGGATGCTAGTGGAGAGTTCTACTTTGATATTCATTTTACCAAAAGATCTGAACTGAGCTCCATTGTGCCATTCGAAATACATGGCATGGCAGTTTGCTGGGAAGATTCTCCAGTGTATTACTTGAATTTTCCCAAGGATTTATGCAGGTGTAACGGCCGAAGAAATGATCACGCTACTGAGGATTGTAAGTATGTTCTACCACCAAAGGATCAGATGGAGATAGCTAAGGAACGATGGAACAGAATTGGGATTATAATGGGGAAAAAAGATGTAAAAAAACTTACGTGGAACTTAAAATTTCAGATTCAGGTGCTTAAGAGGCCTGCAGTTTCTGTTCACAGATCAAGCAGCATGCATGCTGAAGTTAAAACTCTAAGTCTGGATCTTATCGAAAATTCATACTATATGTTATCCCCAATTCACGTACAAAATGCAGTCGATATGTGTATAGTAGCATGGATACTTTCACCAGACGAGGAGAAAAGTTCAAATCCTAGTTTGGAGAAGGTAATTACATGCTTGCTTCTTTTAAGCTTTCTAGATGCAGCTGCGTGCTCGTTTCTCTTTGTTTGTTGTTGCTTTATATGGCAAGAGAAGGAAGAATGCGCTAACATCTTTCTGTGAGGAGATTAATTTAACTTATTGAAGCTGGTTATTTACATTTGCACAAGTTTAAACGGACTCTAAAGTTATAATTCTTTGCAGGAAGTTAAGAAACGGTTATCTAGTGACGCTGCTGCAGCTGCTAATCGAAATGGTAGATGGAATAATCAGATGCGAAGAGTGGCACATAATGGTTGCTGTCGCCGAGCTGCACAAACACGAGCACTGCATTCTGTTCTCTGGAAATTACTAGTTTCTGAAGAACTAATTGAGACACTTGTGACTTCTGAAATTCCATTGGTGAGGATTCTTATTTCACCCTGAGGCAACGTGAGTAATGTAAATAAGTTCTGGTCATGTGGCTGGTATCTACTTGAAAAAGTAGATAATTGCAGATCAAGTTCATCAATGCCCTTGACTGCACATTTTTCATCATAAAGTTCCAACTCCTTTGAATCCATTTAGATGGTTTACAGTTTCTATGTTTAATCCTACAAATCTTCCATACAAACAACAGTCAGTAAAAATTGTATTTTGATTTATGTCTTACATAGTTTGATCCAGTTTTGGGGATCTAAATATTAATTTCTGCATTTAAGATATTCTCTTCATCGAGCTATTTTACTACCCTTCATCAACTCTTCCGCAACAGATATTTTCAGTATTTTTAATTTCTTAGTTTCTGTCTGTAGTTCTTCAGTCATAAGTGTAATATTGGTCAAGTTTCAGGTCAATGTTCTTGCTGATATGGAGATATGTGGAATAGGTGTTGACATGGAGAGATGTCTTAGGGCACGGCATATTCTAAGAACTAAACTTAAGTATCTTGAGAAGGAAGCTTATCAATTGGCTGGCATGAAATTTTCATTGTCCATGTCAGCGGACATAGCTAATATCCTATATGGACACTTAAAGCTGCCCAAACCAGAAGGGTACGAAGGGAAACTACACCCTAGCACTGACAAACATTGCTTGGATATGCTGAGGTAATAAAAAAAAAAAAGCAAATTCATTATGTTCATTCTGGTGCATGCCTAAGTTACATTTTAAACTGTTGTTGCTATCCAAAGTGATATCTAGCGCATGTTTGCTCGCCATTAATTCAATCAGAATTCATATTTTCCATCAAATCAGGTAGGGCCTACGCTGCAGCTTGTGAATGAGTTGGTTTATTTATTTATGCACCCTTTTCCATTTCTACCCCCATTTGTCAGCTTTTCTTGGCAAAATGGGTTGGAGTGTTGTTGGTAAATTGGGTAAAGGGGAAAGTAAAAGATTAAAGTACAACCTTTTGTCATTCACGTGTCAGAAGGCAGGAATATTGAATGCTCAATTACGGTGCAACGGTCTGAATAATGCTAAAAATGAGGTTAAAATGGGTATTCAAACAGGCGCCTAGATGCTGAGCGATATTAAGTCATTTCTCTTGTATGCTTCAGAGGTTACTGGATCAATTGAACTTTGTTTTTTTGTCAGGAATGAGCATCCCATTGTTCCAGTAATCAAAGAGCACCGAACCTTGGCAAAGCTCTTGAATTCTACTCTGGGATCCATATGTTCACTTGCTAGACTTTCTATGAGGACACAGAAGTACACTTTGCATGGTCATTGGCTTCAGACATCAACAGCAACTGGGAGACTGTCAATGGAGGAACCGAATCTCCAGGTTGCCTATTTTCACCAGTTCTATATTTTGTTTGTTTTTTTGGTAATCTCTAAATGGATAACATAGTATATAACATTTTTTTTTTTTTTTTCTGAGCTTGTAGTGTGTTGAGCATATGGTTGAATTCAAAATAAATAACAACGATAAAGATGATGATGAATCAGGTTCTGGTCATTATAAGATTAATGCTCGAGATTTTTTTGTACCCACTCAGGTAACAATGCTTTATATTCTTAAATTCAAATTTTCTTGTATTATTTAAGAGTGAGGAGTTGTGATCAAGTTGTTTTATTTGCATCATTACTTAATTTGTTGCAGGATGATTGGTTACTTCTGACAGCAGATTATTCACAGATAGAATTAAGAATGATGGCCCATTTCTCTAAAGATTCTTTGTTGGTTGAGCTACTAAGTGATCCCCAGGGAGATATCTTTGCAATGATTGCTGCAAAATGGACAGGGAAAGATAACTGTGATGTTACTTCACAAGAGCGAAATCAAACAAAAAGATTGGTTTATGGCATTCTCTATGGAATGGGACCTAACACCCTTGCAGAACAGTTGGACTGCAGTTCAAATGAAGCTGCAGAAAAAATTCAAACCTTCAAAAAATCTTTTCCTGGTGTTGCTTCCTGGCTTGAGGAAGCAGTAAAATCCTGCCGTAAGAAAGGGTGAGTTCAATATGTTGCAATTAGCTCAATTTGTTTGGCTTAATTTTATGAGATAGAAAAGCAGTGCAAAATAGTGATAGGTTTCTTTGTTTAAGCTGTTAAGTTGGCTGTCTCAATTTCGTAAGTTTCATTTATTTTTGCTAATTCTTTCTAGGGTTCTAACTTCATTATGAGGCATCCATTGGATTCATGTTTTTATGTCTAGACTCAGATATTCGGCGTTTGTTCGTCAGTTTTGATATGAGAATTTGAAAGCAACAATTCAGTAACGATAATTTTTAGTTAATTTGTTTCATTTAATCGGCTCTTGTGGTGTGGCAGCCCAAAAAGCAAAGAGGTTTCTGTTACTGGCAACATGAGTAAACAATCGTCCTGGTCCTCATCGATCTCATGAGAACCAGAACTCGTGTCACGATTTCTGTACATCATTT
>NW_019235321.1:24014-28117 GCF_002742605.1 Olea europaea var. sylvestris
GAAATCACGTAACTAAATAGTTTTGATGGTGAAGTGTGATGGGAAAGTCAAGTTTTGAGTACGAAAATGGACCCTTATTTCATGTGGACATATTTCACTCATGAGTAAACCACTCAATGGGATACTTTTGAATAATTGCTTACAATACGTATCAGATGGCTGATATCTATATAAATTTAGGTTTTGATGGCCATACTCTTTCATATTTTTGGCGCTATATTCTAATCATTATTTTTTTAATACAATAAAGAGGATCAAATCATCTTTACTTCTGGTCATTTATTTGCATCTTTACGACAAAAAAATGTCTCACTTTCTTGTCTTTTTCCAATACTTCCACATGCACTGTATGACCCTCGTTTCTGCCAACCGCTATCTTGATGATCAATTGTTTCCCCTATTAGAGTTAATTTATCTTGTTTCCTGCAGTTTTATCAAGACCCTCAAGGGACGAAAACGCTTCTTGACAAAAATAAAGTTTGGAAACAGTAAAGAAAAATCCAAAGCTCAGAGACAAGCTGTGAATTCTATATGTCAGGTGGTTTTTTCTTTCTATTTATAATATTTATCTACTTTGCATTGGTGGATGTTGGTGGCCTCTCTCTTGCTCTTTTTGGGAAGAATATTGTGGTTTTAATTTTACTGAATCATTGTTTCTAGGGATCTGCTGCTGACATAATCAAAATTGCTATGATAAATATACATTCTGTTATTGTTGATGATGCTGAAGCTTTTCATCCTAGTTCTGTATTCGCTGAAAAATTTTATATGCTGAAAGGTCGCTGCCGATTACTTCTACAGGTACTCTATCTATAGACTTTCCCTCTGATTATTATAGTTAGTCATGGAGATTCTAGAGACCATGCTAAGTTTGCAAAGGGAATTTGACGAAAAGTGCTCTCTTGAAAATGACGCATCCGGAGATTTAACCTAAGTTGACCATGAACTTTCTTACAGGAAAGTGCTTCTCTCGAAAATGATGCATCTCAAATTTGTTACCTACTTTCTCCATGAACTTTCCCTACAGGCCATTCTATGTGGTCAGCTTGATGTTTCTGTCCTCAAAACTGTTGTAGGCATGACTAGATATGTGTTTGCAACACACTGCAATAATTTCATGCAAATTTATATCTAGTTGTTGGTCAGAGAGAAGTTTCATGTTGCCATATTCAGTAGTTAATTAGAGACAACATTTCGACAATGATACAGTTTTTGCCTCAGAAATATAATGTATGCTTTCAAATTCCTTTCTTCAGGTACATGATGAACTTGTACTGGAAACCGATCCTTCAGTAGTGAAGGAAGCTGGGTTGTTGCTGCAAACTTGTATGGAAAGTGCCATGTCACTTCTTGGTATGGTCTTAAAAACTTTTATGATAATGAATGTATAGCTATTTGAATTTGATAACTTGGAACATGAAGCAAACACTTTTCTTAAATGAGAATGCTGTAACAAATCTTTTACTTGCTTTTTGGCTGTTTACCATTTTTTTAACTGGAAAAAGAGTAAGTATTATGCATTGGCTTTGTGAAGACCAGTTAAGAGGAATGGTTGTGTATTGTCACATGGTCACCAGTTACCATGGAGTTACTCGCATGTCGTAGTAATTAATTAATGTCTATGGTAGGATTTTGTCACACATGGTGGAATATTGATTGTGCTGGCGTAATTTTGTATTTACACTAGTGTGTCACATTATCGACATTCCTTGAGAGTGTAATCTTATCTGGTTCTTTTTGTATATTTTCCTCTATATTCTTTATCTTAATAATAATAATAGTTTTAATATTTCATGGAGACGTGTTACATTCACAAGTGCTTCTGCTTAATTCTATGGCACAGTTCCTTTGCCTGTCAAATTGAAAGTTGGCAGAACATGGGGATCTTTGGAGCCTTTCATGCCTGAGAAGTGCAACGATGATGTAACATTGCCTGGTTCTTAGATCTGCGTGACTGCAAGAGCTGCATTTAAATTGCTTTATTGGAAGGGAACCCAGCGCCTGCGACCATGTTCATGAGTAATGGTAATATGTTAAGTAGTTTGTCGAATATATATTTTTCTTATAACCCAATGGATGTATTTCCATATGTCATAAGTATTTGTTTATTACAGACATGTTTGAACTCCAGCTAATATTCCTGGACAACTGGTTTGGTACGCATCTGCCTCGAGGCTCAGATTTCGTATAAGCAACTGGCTTTATCGTTCCTTCATAAAAGCAGGCCAAGTTTGGTGCTTCAGTAATTTATCCAAAAGGATATTATCAACAATTCTTCTTGACAAGTTCTTAGAGGTTACATTGTGTTCAAGACTATGTCGCATCATTGTCTGCAGATGCATTCACAGCCTCAGAATCTGAATTCTTTACCTTGTTGGATGCATCCTGATTTGGTTAAGATGTTATTTGCAAGGTTTTTGCCTGATATTGAGTATCAAGGATGTTGAAGTATTTGTTAACACATGCCCATCTACTTTCAAACTTCAGAATAGCCCTCCTTGTAATTCCATTCTCCTGCCAACCTTGGCGCAGCCAGGAGATAATTCCGGACTCTTATACCAGCTTGCATATCGGTGGATACAATCTCAGGCCTAGAGCGAAGATGTTTTTAGTTTATCTTCTTCTTCATTTTAGTTTAACTGTGGCCCGAGCTTGTTGGGCCCCCTTTGTAACGGCTCTAAGCGTGTTGAGCCCCCAGTCCTGTTTCAAAGCCTGTACCTTCAATCTGAGGCATGATTCCACTTCTAATTAGACACAATTATTGTGTTCAAACATTTACACGGGTGGGTGTATGTTAAACGGTCATAGACCACCATGAAAAAGGGAGGAATTAGTGGATCTTTCCAAAATAGTCTTTGACCAACTTAAAAAAGAAAAGAAAAGAAAAGCAATAATGTTTAAAACTTGAAAAGCAATGAAAATGCACTTTTACCTGCATAAGTGAAAACTTGAATTGAAAGGAATTCATATTAGGCAAAACAATTAGCATAGAAAGAGGCAATTAAAAAAAAGGTGAAAGCTGAAATCTAAGGTAGTGGAAGAATATTCAAATATCAGAAGCAATGCCCACTGCCAGGTTAATGAGTTTGGGTCAGTGATTTTTTATGAAACCCTAAAGATAATTCGATTTTTACTAGGTCATTCGCGAGTTGGTCTAGATTAACTTGAACTAAATTGATGAACCACTACAATTTTTTTGGTTGAACTATCGGATCGACTCGAGTATTAATCCCAATATGAAAAAAAAAAAATCCAACTCAAGAAAATATGCTCCTCTTATACCTTACCTCTTTGAAACATTGAAAAAGTTGGAATTATAACTGTAATTCAAGGACATGCTTTTGCTTTGGCATCATTTTATGATTGCTATGCCTTACAAAATCTTGCACTCAATTAATGACATCAAACTAAAGAAAATATGCTACTCTTATATCTTACTTCTTTGAAACATTGAAAATGTTGGAATTATAAATGCAATTCAAGGACATGCTTTTGCTTTGAGAAGAAAAGCAACAATCATGGCATCATTTTATGATTGCTAAGCCTTACATAATCTTGCACTCAATTAATGGATTATAAAATTTATTTTGGGGGGAATATTACAGTAATTTAGTGAAAAAAAAATGTTTCGTATACAATGCTAGTGCATATATAAATTTCAGTGTTACGTTAAATCATCTCATTCATATAGTATGAAAAGAATTAGAAAATACAACAAATAAGATTTTATTTTTAATTTCTTCGATAATGCTGTACAATGACCTAACTATTCACATTACCCAAACAATTTGATTGTAAACGATTTTATAAGCTTATCGTTTATATTTTATAATCAAAACACTATTTGTCATAAAATGGCATTGGATGGGCAGAAATGAACAAAGAAAAAGTATATCCTCTAATTATTACAGTGTTAAATGAGTTTATATGAATAATCAAACTGTATTTAATTATCCTTTATAAAGTGAACACTTTAACTATAAGTCTCCGACAATACTACGGGCTCGTTTGGCAATGCTTCAGCTTCTCGTAGAAGTGTTATATGAGGAAGTCACTTTAAATCAACTTCCTCGTAAAACTCTTAAAAATTCAAATCGGACAAA
>NW_019235321.1:28325-58651 GCF_002742605.1 Olea europaea var. sylvestris
TAAAACAAACAAAAAAAATACATAAAAAAAAAAAAAAAAAAAAAACCTATCTAAATAGGTTCAAAAACAACTTAATTTCAAAAATAACTTTTTAACTTTTCAAGTCTTGCCAAATGATATATATATATATATATAAATGCACTTTAATTATACTACTCTCCATGTCACTTCCATACATTTCCTCAGTTCTAATTCATACATAATAATCAATATTTCAAAAATTGTATTTAATTAGTCAGATCGACTGGAAATTTTGAGAACTTATCCAAAATTTGACTGGGTTATAGGTTAAACCTGTGTATTTGAAAACTAGTATAAAACACGATCAACTAGCTACTATCTGCTTATCGATATCGTGTATTATATTTTTATTTAAGAAAATGATTCATTCTTGACACATACTATTTGTGGTGTTACTAGTATATTTCTCATACATACAACAAATGTATTAACTCTAATAAAATACCAAACATACCATAAATGTACATAAAAATCCATACAATATGTACCACAAAATAGTCTATAAACTCTGATAAATTGCATTTTCGCATAGAACAATAATTCATATCCAATGCTTGTAAAAATTAAAAACCCTAACTAACCAAATCATACCCCTAATAGTTAGAAAAATGGGAATTTTCTAAGATGTATACCTTAGAGATTGATGTCCACCCCACCACCCCATCCCCCTCTTGGCTTCAATTTTCAAATCCTACTAATGCCTAGGGCAAAAAAGAAGAAGAAAAAAAGACTATAATTTGAGTGAAGCTACAAAAATTAGGGCAGCAGAAAGTTGTTTTGCTTCTGATTTCCAGCAAATTTCAAAGTCTTGTGCAATTCTTTTAGCCTCCATTGATGCCCCCATAAGGACGCGTTTGGTGAATCCCACTGCATATAGGCCATTGTCACCTTTCAAACAATTAGGAAATGCTCTTTTGTTACCCCATCTTTCTGTGAAAACATCTCTTCTTCCTGAAATGAAAATATATATTATATCTTAAAATCCCACAATTTATTTTTAGAAGTCTTCGAACTTGAACCCCCATCTTTGGCAAAAAATGCATTCAGGGGCGAATCTAGGATGAAAGGTCAGCTAGGGCGGACCGTTGACCTTTGACCTTTTAATCATGAATAGGTGGAACATTCCATATTACGTTACAATTGTACAAGATTAAATTCCTCTCCTCTCCTCTCCTCTCCTCTCCTCAACCAACCAAAAACTAGGCAACATTGGGAAGCAATCAAATATATGAGGCCAAGTTAAAGCTTTTATCTAAAACTTCTCAGTGTGAGAAGGAAATTTGAATTTTATGCTCAACTTCTAACTCGTTGAAGTCAATGTGTATTAAAAAGAAACAAATAGTTCATCCTTTGGATGCAGAGACTCTAGAAGAAGGTCACAAATTTAACGGCATTCACAGTGAAGAACTGAATAAGTAAAAAATGAAGCCACTAGTCCTAGGTCACTTGTGCTTAGGATTTAAATTGAGAAAAATTAAAATCGGTATGGTTTTTTTATCCCATAATAATTCAAATTCCACATTAAATCCATCATTAGGGAAGAGCTTTTAAAATCCATACTATAAATGAAAAGCTCTACTATAACTTTCATATGACACCAGTTCATGAAAATTTCGACTACATATATATAGAATAGTAGCATGAGATTACACTTGCAGCCTTGAAATTGTATACTCAAAAAGTCATTTCAAACAATACAACACACAGCCACCTTCCTGGTTAACTTAATATTTGGATTCTTAGAGATTTTAATGAAACGATTCTAATTTGGGATCCACTCTCCAACTCTTGAATCCAAATAAACCATTCTAGAGTCACCTATTACACTCAAACTTTTTTTTTTTTTTTTTTAATAATCCACCATGCTGAGCAATCCAAAATGGTGAAAGTAAAACCATACTTCATTTCATTCACAACACACTCAACAGACAACAGAGGGTTTGCAAATTGCAGTTGCACAAGCACAAATCGACAAATCAACAAAGGGTTTGCAAATTGCAGTACTCAAGCAAGACTTCAAGCATTCAACACTTCAAGTTATTCAAGTTTCAACTCACCAGATCGTCGCCTCGCGGCCGTGGCCTCGCCCCTGATTCTGAGTCCCTGACTTCGCACACCATGACACCGCTAAACCGTCCACTGCCTCCAGCTGCTAATTCTGCTGTTCTGCATCTCTGCTTCGAATGGAAATATGGAAATTTCAGGGTTTGCTGTTTGAACTTTGCTTTCGCCTGACTCGCCTGCCGGTTTCAAATGGAGGAAATGAGAAATCAAATTTGGGTTGGGGGAATTAGAAATCAAATTAATACCACTTTTTTGTCGGATTCAATATCCTTATTAATTTGGGCCTAATTTTTTTTAAAAAATGGCCCAATCTCTGGCAGATCAACCCAAACGAATAGAAAAATTTTGGAAATTTGAAGTCTTCTTCTCCAGCATCACAGACTCCTGTTCGGCTTCTTCTGCAAATCTCCCTCTGCTGCGCCTGCACGGCTGCCACTAACCCGGCAGCCACTGAAGCTCCCAACGGATCTAGCACGGGCGGCCGCGGGGGCTCGCCAGGTGCTGGATCCGCCCCTGTAGCCATCTACAAATATTCGTTCCTGTTATTATGTTCCTAGTTTAAGTTGGCCAATAATTGCCTGTTGCGATAGTAATCCGTGACAGCTTGACGAAAGGCCATCATATTGGTGATGTGTCATTCAAATTTCCGTTTTAGATGTCTGCTACAGAGACAAGGGGAGGGGACAGGGGCAATGTACAAGCTGAGGTGGCACTACTTTGGCCTTTGATATGCATCTTTAAAATTCAGATCAAGGGCCGAGGTCACGCCACCTCAACCCTGTCCATTGCCCCTGTCTCTTTAGCATTTTGGTCCGTTTTATCAACTTTTCGATAGGAAAATAGTTGCCTAGTATGGTGGAGCTTGACAAACAGTTATCACATTCAAGGTAGGTAGGAAGTAGGGATAAGCAAATTACATACTGCCCCCATAGTCCTGAATTCACGAACAAAATGTCTCTACATTTCAAGTTTATTGTCAAAATGTTTTCACATTGCATTTTTATTTTTTTACACTTTCACCTCTATTTACACGTTTCATTAGGAAAATTATCATTTTCATCTATTTTCTTAATAAAAAGCCTTCTGCGAAATAACGAATATCCCCTCCTATTTAAATAAAACACAATGGAAGAAAAAGAACTAATTGTAATAATAATCCTTTTAGAAAAATTACAAATAAAACGCAAATACATAATTAAAAATCAAAACTTAAAGCACAAAAATCACTTCATCTTCTTCCATATTCTCCCCCACCCCAAACCCACCCCGACCCATTGCCTAATATTGGCATGGGTACGTAGTGACAATAAATGAACAAATAATAATACTGAACTTTATGAGTCAGTGAGACAATTTCACTCATTCACGCGATGAGATCCATTGGAGGGCAAGTCCATTGCAAGCTTTTCTTTGCAAATTCTATCTATTTTTTTCCAAAGGGAATTCGATATTAGTTTGGTTGACAGTATGTTTGGTGATGTAGGAATCAAGTCAAACGATTCAATCCTAACACAAATAAACTCGACATGGTTGAGATTGACTCAATACAACTTGTTTTAGACCATTTATATCTCATGGTTACCCGACATAAGTGGCAAGACCACAAGAACGATAGCAGTCCATTTCTTCTATACCCACTCGTCTTCAAACTTGAAAAGAAACTGCCTCCTTGCTTCATTACCACATGAATCCACACAATTTCGTCCTTGTTTTAAGGTTGTCCTTTTCCAATGTGCAATTCTACGCCCTTTCCTCCCTACCTATGCCTCCTATATATTGCCACCTTATGCACATTTCTTCTCATCTTCTCTCATTTATAAACAACGATAAAAACCACAAACACCCTTTTCAGAACACAAATTCAAAAGCTTATCTTTCCCATCTCTCTTCCCAAAACGAGGAGGGAAGGGAGGTGAAATCTAGCTCATCATCTAACTTTTGGCAAGATAGCAACCGCCTTAGATTCAATGGCTAAAAGTTTTAGAAATTTGGTTTCTTGGATGGATGTTGCTCCACCCATCTTTGTTACATACCCTCACAAGCCATCAAATATCCCCGTGTTGGAGACAATCGAAGAAGAGATGAATGAGGGAGACGATGACGATTCATAACAATCTTGCGTTCTTAGTTGACCATGGTGTAATTTTGTAGCTAGCTGGTTCTATCGAAGACAATGCAGCGAAAATGGATGTTAAGAAATGCAATAATGAATGGCTGCCATCTCCGACTAGCCAGTTCTTACGCAATATTTCTGTATTACAAGAGTGAATTCGAGGATGGAAGGTCTGTGCGGAAATGCAAGTGCTGCAACTCCATCGTCGTTTTGTAAATTTGTACATATTGCAAGTTTGTTTTATGATTTTGAATTTTTGATGTATATTTGATCATAGTTTTGGTTAATATTACTTAAGGATCTTTCTTTAATCTGTATTGCACATTCATGATTGTTTAGACGGTGTTTATCGGTTTTAAGTATGCACATATTATCATAAAATGTAAGGTGATTTTTTTATTTGAATTATATAAGACGTGTATAAAATAAATCATTTAATTGAATTTTAAATTACAATAATAATTGTAATTAACATAGACGAGAAACAACAAAATGGGTAATTTATTTCTATCGTTTATATTGATTAATGAAATTTCCTCATCTTGTAATTAAATGTTTATGAATTTTCAAGAATCATAAAGATGAGCATTAAATATTTGAATTTGCTACGAATTAGAATAAATAATTTGGTATATATGATTGAAAACATGAATGTTTTATCGTATACGTTTGAATCTAATGACGGTGGTAAACGAAAGAAATATAAAATTTCAAGAGAAATTCCAATTCCTACAATTTGAAACTTGGATTTTTTATTTATTTATTTTTAATGATTCGGCATTGAGTTTTCTTGTTGAATAAATAAATGTTATTTGTGGTACACCATTATTTTTAGCAAATATTTAAGTGTTATTGATCAGTTTGAGATAATAGTAATTAAGCACTTAAGACTGAATTTTGTCCATGATCGTTGAACATGGTTGGTAGTCTTGTTTCGACAAGATTGTAATGTTGACTATTGTACCAATTGGGATAAAAGTTTTATCCTATTTGCAAAATAACATTTTCAGAATAGCAACTCTAGCGCACTCATAGTGTATTGAATTTGATCATACGTTTGATTTTAGTTGTAAAGTATGATTGTATGAAAAATTAAATCTCAGATGAACGCCGGATGATTTGTACCTAAATCCTTAACACAATAATGGATTCTAGCTAGAAAGTTCTTTGTTGGGACAACGAATTATATTAAAGTAAATAGTTAAATATCTTTATATGTTAAGAATTTGAAAGTAAGTAGATTGAATACATTTATTTGTGTTAGGTAACTTTCCCTCTTAATCAGAACAAGAGAAGACATTGAGTGTTTTCTATTGAGCAATTTAAATCGAATATCAATATTTCGCGTTGGTCAAATTACGTGTGTAATGAGATCATAGAAAGTGTTAATGAAAGAGGAGTTCGATAAATGAAGATAATTAGGAAGGACAAACATGCATTTTAGTCCAATTCTAATTAGGGGTGGGCAAAAAAATCAAAAATATCAGTCATACCAAATCGAGTCAAGTAGTTTGTATAAAAAATTTGGTTCGGTAAGATTAAATTTAATCATTAAAAAGTCGGTACAGTTTAAGATTTGTCAATAAATCGATGCAACTCGCTGATATATATGATAAGTGTATTTTATACATTTACTTAAGGCTTTAAAACGATAATATTTAGTTGTTTCTCGAATGAATTATGATCTAAATTATTGCATTTCATGTTGAATAAGTAAAATTCAATGACGGTACAAAAAATTGAAGGAAATACACAAAAGTTGACAAAATTGGAGAAAATGATTAAGTTGTAAGAGATCCAAAGTTCGGGGACTAAAGTGCAAATACTCAAAAGTTTTGTCCAACAACAAAATGAAGATTCAAGAGTGGTCGTAGTCAATTGAATAAAGAAAGATATCAAAGGGATGAAATATAATTAAAGTACGATCATACATCAAAATCCAACCGAAAAAATGTATGCATCGTTTTTAGACTCATATTGAGACCCATTTTTGATGTAACAAATGATCGAATTTGAAAATGATATTTGAAGTAAAGTTATAGCTCTTTGAGTTAGCTTTCCAATAATCTTGAATCGCCTTGATTGGATATTAGGAGAAAAAGTTATGATAAAAAACTAAAAATTGTGCAGTACAATCGAATTGACAACAGCGCCCAGGTGCTTTCCCTTAGCGTCGAAGCGCTATGGTTTTGATTTTTTTCCCGAAAATCAGCTCTTAGGCTCTGCAATCATAGTGCCCAAGCGCTGCATGCGTAGTGCTTAGGCGCTACTGGTGATTTGTTCACGGTGTTTAGGCGTTGCGCTGTGATTGTCTAGGGCTCGTTTTTGGCACATTTCGAAATTCATAAAAACCCTACTTTCTACACAAACAAGGAGACACTTATAAATACAAATTTCTAACACTTTGGAGGGGATTCCACACATTGATAGCAAGAAACACATCTTGAGATTAAAGAGAGCAAATTCAAGAGGAGAAACAACAATTCAAGGGTTTGAAATCAAGATTTGGAACGAGAGGAAGAACTTGGTGCAAGATTCATTCACTTTTCTACATCTAAATTCAAAACCCGGTGATGGACTTCACTATTTTTATTTGTTTTTCTTTCTCTATTATGAATAGTTAAATCTATTTTTAGAGCGAATAATGTAATATACTTGTGACTTTTTATATAATTTATTTAAGATTCTGTTATTTATTCTATCATGTGTTGATTTTGCTCTGAATTGAGTGCATTAAATTACTTGATCACGAATTTGATGATTTTGTGAATCCTTTATGAATAGAGATATGAATTTAGGATTTAGACCATATAGTAAAATTCGGTAAATTAGTATAACGAGTAGACATACCTATACAAATTATTGCGATCATAATTGAATTTCTAGAACAAAGAACTCGTTTAACTAAGTTAGATTTGCATAAAGATATGAAATTGAATTAGATAAATAGACTTAATGAGAACTCAAGAGGGGTGAGAATTCGACCAAACACTACTTGAGATGTGAATCTTAGCCCCCATTTGTTTCCCATTATTTATCCATTATAATGAAAAATATGTCCGTTATCCATCACATCAAACCACCATATTTGACTTTTTATCTCTTGTGTGGAGCTCATAAAGGCTATATTTTTCATTCTCATTTTTACATTAATGTGTACCAAACGGGACCTTAATTTAAGATGTAAAAATGATCAATAAGGGAAATTGTTTTGATTTAACGTCTGTTCATTATTTAGTCTCTAAACCACTTTTTGTGTGTATCCACACATATTTTCAAATAGTTTTATAAAAAATTACGATATCTAATTCTTTGTTTATTTCAATCAAATTAAAGTTAGGAATAATTGACCAATTATTAAATAGTAGCTTTCGTGGGATCGATATCTGGACTCTTAGGTTTACATTACTACTTGTTACGATCTGTACATTTGCGGAAATAAAATCTGACAACAATATATATTTTTATTTTTTTTCATTTTAAAATTCAATTTTTTTAAACATAGAAAAATAAAAAAATAAAAAACACAAATATAATTCATTTTCAAATAATTTGTTTACCATCAACGCCTCTTCTACCAAAACTCCAAATTTCAAAAGAAAAGAAAGCAAAAGCCAATGAGAAGAATTGTTTGTTGTAAAAAAAAATAAAAAAATCTATATACACACACACACACACGCACAATTTTTTAATTCAGATCAATATCCAAATAGACTAATCAAGTCAATTCAAGTTAGTCAAATGTGGTTTGGTTCAACTCGATTTCAACAGCTAAATTGGGTCAGTTTGGGTTAGAATCTATCCAAATCGACTACATCAGTTTCAATTTTGAGTTGGGCCCAAAACCACAATCCGAACCAAGCCCAGGTCTAACTCTAACTATTATATGGAAAAGTTACATAGAAACTTACATTTAAAGATTCATTTTCAAAAACAAGGGGATTAAATTCCATTTTCACAAATTAGTGTTAATTTGGTTTTAATAACTAAAATTTAATTACAACTAATATACATATATCACCCCACCTCTCTTTCTCGCTCTACCCACCTATGCACCCATATTCAGAATCATTGGTTGTGGCGGAGCTTCTCGCTGTGTTGGAGGCGCTAATGTTGCTTGCTACGTCAACAACGTCGCTGCTGCAAGCAATCATGTCAGTCGTTGGTGGCATCCTTGTTTCTACAAGCAGTGCCATGGCAAAGCTTCTCGTTGCCTTAATGGCGTCGTTGCTACTATAAGAGGAAAAATGTTGGTGTGGATTTGCGCGTTGGTGATGCTGTTGTTATATCTGGGTGAAATGGTGGTGCAATGTCAAGTTGTAGGGTAGTGCTGGTGGTGGTGTGAATATACATGGTGGTTGTGCGAATTTGTGAATTTGTGGTGTGGTGTATGAGTTGTGATGGTGGTCATGGTGGTGAGTTGGCGGATTGGAGGAGGCGGTAGTGGGTATTGGTTCAGGTGGTGGCAATGGTGGTGGTACTGGCATGAGCATCGTCGGAGGTAGTAGGTATTGGTTGTGGTGTGAATATACGTGGTGGTTGTGCGAATCTGTGAATTTGTGGTGTGGTGTATGAGTTGTGATGGTGGTTATGGTGGCGAGTTGGCGGATTGGAGGAGGCGGTAGTGGGTATCGGTTCAGGTGGTGGCAATGGTGGTGGTACCGGCATGAGCATCGTCGGAGGTGGTGTTAGCCAAAAGATAGCATGTAGCTACTGGTGTTTGGCTTGATTTTTGGTGGTTTGGGAAGTTATTAGGCCTGAATGTTGGTCGAGGTTTGTAGAGGAGGTTGAGATGGTCATGCTGGTGGTGGAGTTAGACAGCTTGAGTGGTATTTGGAGGCTTCAAAGGAGGCGTGCCACTAATTACGAGCAATGGATCTTTTATGTGGTGGCAGTGGTGCGGTGATATCGATGGTGGTGGTTAAGATTTGTTGAAAGTGTTGGTGGTGTGCATTTGGTTAATGTTGTTGGGAATAGTGGTACTGTCGAAGTGGTAGTGGCGATAAAAATCGAGTGACTATTTGTGATCAAATCTGTGATAAGATTAACTTGATCACAAATAGTTACATTGAATACAAATTTGGTCATAATTAATCATGGATAACACATGTCAATAAGTTGATTATATACAGTGACTTGAAAAATTTCTGGATGGGTGTGGTGGGGTGAAGATAGGATAGAGTATGATGGTTCCGTGAGGCGGGATGTAATATCCAGTTTTTAATTTTTGAAAATTTTTTGGGAGGTTGGGGTGAGGGATAGAGTAGGTGGTTCTGTGTAGGGATTTCAAAAAACCAACTCGCAAGTTGAAACTCTAGGTTTGAGCTCAATTCAAGTAAAATGGTGAGAGCCTTTTTTCGACTTGAACAAAGTTGAGCTTTTGCGCGACCAAAAAATCTAAGCTCTACTTGAGCCTTCAGCTCGAACCTTACCGAGTCAAGCTGGCTCAATTATTTTAAATAATATTTGCTGCCAGTATTGCTGGCTTTTACAAGCAACTTGTTGCTTGTTGCCTTTTAAGGAAACAACAAGCTGCCTTTAAAGAGGCGATAGCTTTTAAAGGCACTTACTTCCTTCAAAATGTAATTTGTACCTTCCTTTTAAAGAAAACACATTGCCTTTTATTTTATTTATTTTTTAATTCAAGGGTCGGCTCGTCATGGGCCAAAAATAGCCCGTGACACAAATTGGCCCATGCCTCGGCTCAGTTCTACCGATTCTCAAGCGGGGCAGGCTCGTGCTTTTTTCGACCAAGTCACGGGCGGCTCGAGTCGAGGAGCTAAATTGATACCCTAGTTTTGTGGGGTGGGTGTGATTTCTAGTTTTTAATTTCTTGAAATTCTTTGTGAGATATGAGTAGGGATGGGATGGGATAAGGTGGGGTTGGGTGCTATCTTCAGAAATAGTTTTCAAGTTTTGAAAATTTTTTAAAGGTGGAGTGGGTGGGTTGGGGGGTAGGGATAGGCATCTGGTGGTGGCGGGGGTAGGGTGGGAAGGTGTGAGTGAGAAGTGTATTTTATAAACCTATTCATTGTCCTAAAATAATAATATTTGATAGTTCTTTTGACAAATTATACCCTAAATTGTTTTATTTTATGTTTAATAGGTAAATTCTTTGAATGAAAAAGGAAGTGAAGGAAAGAAGCAAAAACTAGCGAAAAATGGCAAAATCCAAAATACGGGGGACTAAATTTGATTGTTGGATAAATTGAAGAAACATAAAGTTGATGGGCCATTTACCAATTGGAGTTGGAATAGGAAGTGACTTTATGTTAAAGACAATGAAAATTAATTAGAGGGCTAAATTATATTGATATATATATACTCACACATTAGGGAAGCCCAGAGAGAGATACACACACAAAGAGAGGCGAGAGAAGAAAATAGATACACACACAAGAAGACTGCAGATTGAAGAGAGTGGCCGAGAGCTGAATTGAAGAACATAAATACACAGAAATCGGCCAGCTGCTAGGGGTGAATAATTGGGCTACAAAGTTGAATTAAATACATAAATACACATCTACAGAAAGCCAAAAATTGGAGGCTGGGATTGGAAATAAAAGAGGAGGCTGCTTGGTGGCTGAAAATTGAAGAAAACGAGATGGAATTACGCACCGTAATTAAAAGAGATGACATATACGTGGATGGACAACAACATAATTGGAGCATTAATTCCATATTTTTGTACATAATTCATCAACAATTTGTGCAAGAAATTTGGGAATTAATCAAGTTCCGTTAATTTATCGGTGATGTCTTTTATCCTTTATTTGTTTAATTACAACATTGTGTTAGGCTAATTTTTCATATTGTTAAGATGTGATGAACCCTTGTTATGAATTTATAATTTGAATAATTAGATTGACGTTAAATTTGTTCGAATGTTTGGATGTTTATTATCATTTTCATGCTTTTCAATTAATCGGCCACTAGTTGAATTGTTTGTGGATTTACTATTATCGAGAGAGACAATAGGATCATTAGTACAAAATAATAAACATTGTGAGGTTTGATAGAGGATAGAGATATACTCCTATGCTTCGCATGATTTTTATAGATGTTCTAACTTATTTAATGCTTTCTTGCACGTTTGTATTTTCATAGAGATACAGGAAAATCACGTGTAGTATTAGATTTTATTGCTATCGAGAGAGGCTTTTAAATAAAATAGGAACATTGACCAAGAAGCATGATTTCAATTTGTTAATTTAAATTGTCGAATTAAAATGAATTAGCAAGGGGGATTCCACATCTTAGCAATACTTTTCGCGAATTTGATAAATTTTTACTTTGCTTTCAATTTAGTTGCTAGATTTAATATTGTTTAGACACAACTTGATTTTGTTATTCGATTAAGGGTGTTATTAATCTTAACTGGATCAAATACATAGTCCTTGTGGGTTCGACACTTTACACAATACTATTTTACTTTTTCACGATTCCGTTCACTTGTGGGTAATCAAACGACCAGTGAGGATAATTAATTTCAATTAATTATATATATATATATATATATATATATATATATATATAATCAAAACCCAAATTATGAAATAATTTGACAAGTTTGGTAGTTTTAAAATGTGATTCTTATATGCATGTATTATGTATTGTTCCCTTAGATTTCGAATACTGGTAAAAGGTTATTCCAATGGATTAAAGAATGTAATTAAAGATTTATTATAGTTTCGATGTTTTTTATAGAGTAAATTACACCCGAATAATACCGAGTGTACATGGCAATGGTTCACAAGTGTTTTACGGGCCCCTCACTGTACAAGGGCCCCACATGTATTAAAAAAAATTTACGTGGGTATGTGTGTGGCCTGGCAGGTTCCTGTAAGCCTAGCATGGTTGATTACACCCACCCCTAGTTATCAACTTCTTGTTTTTTCTTTGAAAAGTTAGGTGTATCTCACCCCATCCATTTACCCACCCTCTTATTCAGCCCCCGTTTGGTCCCCATTATTTCAAATTTTAATGGATTGAATAGTTTTTTTTTTTTTTTTTAAATGGGTTGTTGAAAAAGAAAAAGTTTTCAGTTTATGTGTAATATTATTTTACGAAAGATTGTGTGGTTGAAAATAAGAGAGAGAAAAATAAAAATTAATTAATGGGGCCTAAACGGGGGCTCAATTTCCACACCACAAACCCTAATGAATTTTGCTAGTTGTACAACTGGGGTTGACAACCTTCTCACATGAGGGGGGTCCAGGATTTTTTATTCATTGTAGGCCTCCTTCCCATGTGTGTGGTTGTGAACCGAGTAGTCAACTCCGATTGTACATGTAGTAAAACTCAACCCTAATTTATCTACTCACAAAAATGGAGCTCTATAGGTGCCATCCTTGTCCTTTTCCCCATCTCCTACACCTGCTGACGATGACAGTAGCTAAAGGGTCCTCGTCCCAGTACCCCACACCTATTGACATTGCAATTGTTGTGCAATACAAGGGGATAACGAGGGATCACGCTTTCCTCAACAAGACGAGCACCTCCATGTATCACTATGAAGCTTTATCAGTATCCTCCCCATTCTCACACCCACTGACGCCATTGGTCCCTATCTTCATACCCCACACTTATTGGTAGTGCGCCGTACATTGCACAATGGCGACAGGTATAGCTACACGTTGCAGCGACACCACTTCCTACGATCTACTATGAATGTTGTGGTGCAAATGATGGTGGATCTTTGAGTGTGTTGTCTTTATATATTTGTGATGGTGGGTGTCAGTGCAATTGGTGGTAATCTAGTGGTGGTTATCGCTAGTGGTGGTGACAGTGGCATTTGGGTGGTGCCGATGGTGATGGTAGATTTGGGTTGCGTAACTATAGAACAAGTGAGGGCTGTTAACAGAAAAACACTAATTCAAAAGCCCTGGCTTTTGCTTCTCTTCTTCTATTGATCAAAAGCAAAAGCTATCCCAAATTGTCCCTAAATAGTTTCTATATATTGAAGTTCAGATTATATATGTCGTATTAGACCTATGGTAACTCTTTAAAAAGAAAAAAAATAGAGTGAATATTGATTAAGCCTAGGGACTATGCTGCAATTAATCAAGAATTTGGTAAGAAAAGGAATTACATCAAATGCATGATTGACCAAGGCATGATTTGGCATGACTAAAGGATGAATTCTTGCATCCCGTGGTGGCCGTTCCGCATATGGGGAAGAGAGGCCGAACGAAGAAGAATCAAGATTTTCACCTGCTGTTGGAATTTCTATACTTAGGAATGCGAAGAGGGACCCTGGTAGTGAAATAGATGAACGTGTTGTATTGAGGTAAGTTGTGCAACTCGAACACGCACCTAAACAGTTCAATGGAGGGCACAATCTGTTCACTAAAGCACAGGTACAAAAAGTATAGTGCTTTTCTCCATGCATTCAGGTTTATTTGACTTGGCGTAAGATGAAATTCGTTAAAAATTGAGACAAAGAATGGATGAATAGGAAACCTCAAACCTCCATCGAAACAATCTTTATACATGGCAATTTCACTAGGGTCTGACCCAGGAAGTTCTTCTTTAGGCTTGGGGGCTCTATATATAGAATCATCAATGTGTGTATACCTATCAAGCAATTGATCTAACTTGGTTGGACAATTGAAGGAGCTAGGCCCCTTTGGAATATCAAGGACTACAACTCTACCCGTAGGATCCCGAACGATCTCAAATTTGAAGGTTGGAGACTTGAAAGAACCAATGTGATTTTTAGGAGGACATTGAAAGAAAATTGAAGGGTCTGAAAGGTCAGGAAGACTATCAACAACACAAGGTTGATTAAAGGCGCAATCGCGCTTAACCGATCGACTATTCGACTGCCCAGTTGGGTGGGTCGCCGATCGACTGGTCGGGACGGTCGACCGACGGAATCGACTGGCCACTCGTCTTGCTTTCATCCCTTTTTCACTCTCATGTTCAAATCTACTTTCACCCTCACTCAACGTCCAGGAGGATAAATTGGAACGTTCTGGACTAGAAGACGATGAAGATGATAGAACAACCTTGTACATCAAGAAATAATGACGAGCTACTAGAATCTTAAGAAAAATAAGAGGTGAATAGGGAGATTACCTTGGAGACGAAAACAGAGAGAAAAAAAAAATGCTTGGGATTTACAGGAAGGAAAAATATGTGAAAGAAAAAAGAGATCACGTTCCCTCTATATAGGAAAATTTTAGGTTTCGCAGTGGTTATGGGCCCAAAACGGACACCGTATGCGAAAGTTATGCCATTTTTGTCAAACACTGACAATCCAATTGTTTCGTGTACGCAAGTGCTTGTTCTTCTATGCGAACCTCGTTCCGAATTGTTGCGAGCTTTTCGAAATGTGGTTATGGGCCCAAAACGGACACCGTATGCCAAAGTTATGCCAAATTTTTCGAAAACTAACAATTCAAGCATTCCTTGTACGCAAGTGTCATTTCTTTCACGTGAACCTCATTTCGAATCGTCGCGCACTTTCCAAAATGTGGTTATTGGACCAAAACGGACATCGTATGCGAAAGTTATGCCAATTTTTTGAAAATTGACAATCCAAGCGTTCTGTGTACGCAAGTGCCAGTTCTTCCACGCGAACCTCGTTCTTAATCGTCACGAGCTCTCCAAAATGTGGTTATGGGACCAAAACGGACACCATATGTGAAAGTTATGCCAATTTTTTTGAAAACTGACAATCCAAACGTTCCGTGTACGCACGTGCTAGTTCTTTCACACAAATCTCATTCTGAATCGTCGTGAGCTTTCCAAAATGTGGTTATGGGACCAAAGTGGACACCGCATGCGAAAGTTATGCCAATTTTTCGAAAAATGACAATCCAACTGTTTCGTGTACGCAAGTGCTGGTTCTTCCACATGAACCTCGTTCTTAATCGTCGCGAGCTTTTCGAAATGTGGTTATGGTACCAAAACGGACACAGTATGTGAAAGTTATGCCAATTTTTTCGAAAACTAACTATTTAAGCATTCCGTGTACGCAAGTGCCGGTTCTTCCACGCGAACCTCATTCCGAATCATTGTGAACTTTCTAAAATGTGGTTATGGGCCCAAAACGGACACATTATGCGAACATTATGGCAATTTTTTCAAAAACTGACAATCCAAGCATTTATGTATGCCAGTGTTGGTTCTTTCATGCAAACCTTGTTTCGAATCGTCGCAACCTTTCTGAAATGTGGTTATTGGACCAAAACGGACATCGTATGCGAAAGTTATGCCAATTTTTCGAAAATTGACAATCCAAGTGTTCCATGTACACAAGTGCCGATTCTTCCACGTGAACCTCGTCCTTAATCGTTGCGAGCTTTCCGAAATGTGGTTATGGGACCAAAATGGACACCGTATGCGAAAGTTATGCCAATTTTTTTGAAAACTAAAAATCCAAGCGCTCCGTGTACTTACGTGCCAATTCTTCCACATGAACCTCGTTCTGAATCGTCACGAGCTTTCCGAAATGTGGTTAACGGCCCAAAACGAACACCGTATGTGAAAGTTATGCCAATTTTTTCAAACACTGACAATCCAGTCGTTCCGTGTACGGAAGTGCCTGTTCGTCCACGTGAACCTCGTTTGGACTAGTCGCGAGCTTTTTGAAATGTGGTTATGGGCCCAAAACGAACACCGTATGCGAAAGTTATGCCAATCTTATCAAACACTGACAATCTAATCATTCTGTGTATGCATTTGCCTATTCTTCCATGCGAACCTCGTTTTGAATCATTGCAAGCTTTTCGAAATGAGGTTATGGGCCCAAAACAAACACTGTATGTTAAAGTTATGCTAATTTTTTTGAAAATTGATAATCCAAGCGTTCTGTGTATGCAAGTGCCAATTCTTTCACATATACCTCGTTCTGAATCGTCGCGAACTTTTCGAAATGTGGTTATGGGACCAAAACGGACACCGTATGTGAAAGTTATGCCAATTTTTTGAAAACTGACAATCCAAGCGTTCCATGTACTCAAGTATTGATTCTTCCACACGAACCTCGTTCTTAATCGTCACAAGATTTTTGAAATGTGGTTATGGGACCAAAATGGACACCGTATGCGAAAGTTACGATAATTTTTTCAAAAATTGGAAATTTAAGCGTTCCCTGTACGAACGTGCCGATTCTTCCACGCGAACCTCGTTCTGAATTGTCGCGAGCATTCTGAAATATGGTTATAGGCCCAAAACGGACACATTATGCGAAAGTTACGGCATTTTTTTTGAAAACTGACAATTCAAGCGTTCCTTGTATGCAAGTGCCAGTTCTTTCCCGCGAACCTCATTTCAAATCGTTGCGAGCTTTCTGAAATGTGGTTATTGGACAAAAACGGACATCGTATGCGAAAGTTATGCCAAATTTTTGAAAATTTACATTCCAAGCGTTCCATGTATGCAAGTGCTGGATTTTCCATGCGAACCTCATTATTAATCGTCGTGAGCTTTCTGAAATGCGGTTATAGGACCAAAACGGACATCGTACGCGAAAGTTATGCCAATTTTTTCGAAAACTGACAATCCAAGATGCACGTGCCAGTTCTTCTATGCGAACCTCGTTTTGAATCGTCACGAGCTTTTCGAAATGTGGTTATGGGCCCAAAATGGACCCCGTATGCCAAAGTTATTCCAATTTTTTCAAACATTGACGATCCAATCATTTCGTGTATGCAAGTGCCTTTTCTTCCATGTGATCCTCATTCTAAATCGTCGCGAGCTTTCTGAAAGGTGGTTCGGGCCCAAAACGGACATCGTATGCGAAAGTTATGCCAATTTTGTCAAACACTGAAAATCCAATCATTCCGTGTATGCAAGTGCCTGTTCTTCCATGTGAACCTCGTTTCGAATCATCGTAAGCCTTCTGAAATGTGGTTATGGGTCCAAAATAGACACCGTATGCGAAAGTTTTGCTATTTTTTTTAAAAAACTGACAATCCAAGCATTCCGTGCACACACGTACCAGTTCTTCCACGAGAACATCGTTCTGAATCATCGTGAGCTTTTCGAAATATGGTTATGGGCCCAAAACAGACACCGTATGCGAAAGTTATGCTAATTATTTTGAAAACTGACAATCCCATCGTTTCGTGAACGTAAGTGCCAATTCTTTCACGCATATCTCATTTCAATTCGTCGTGAGCTTTCCGAAATGTGGTTATGGGACCAAAGCGGACACCCTATGCGAAAGTTATGCCAATTTTTTGAAAACTGACAATCCAAGCATTTCGTGTACTCATGTGCCGGTTCTTCCACACGAACCTCATTCTTAATCGTCACGAGCTTTTCGAAATGTGGTTATGGGACCAAAACGGACACCATATGCCAAAGTGACGCCAATTTTTTCAGAAACTGAAAATTTAAGCGTTCCGTGTACGCATGTGCCGGTTCTTCCACATGAACCTCGTTCCGAAATGTCACGAGCATTCTGAAACGTGGTTATGGGCCCAAAACAGACACATTATGCAAAAGTTATGGCAATTTTTTTGAAAATTGACGATCCAAGCATTTCGTGTACGCAAGTGTCGATTCTTTTACTCAAACCTCGTTTCAAATCGTCGCGAGCTTTTCGAAATGTGGTTACTGGACAAAAATGGACATCGTATGCGAAAGTTATGCCAATTTTTAGAAAATTGAAAATCCAAGTGTTCTGTGTACGCAAGTGCCAATTTTTCCATGCAAACCTCGTTCTTAATCATCGCAAGCTTTCCAAAATGTGGTTATGGAACCAAAATGGACACAGTATGCGAAAGTTATGCCAATTTTTTCGAAAATGGTAATCCAAGCATTCCGTGTACGTATGTGCTAGTTCTTCCATGAGAACCTCATTCCGAATCATCGCGAGCTTTCCGAATTAGTGGTTATGGGCCCAAAAGGGACACCGTATGCCAAAGTTATACCAATTTTTTCAAACACTGATAATCCAAATGTTCTGTGTATGAAAGTGCCTATTCTTCCACACGATCCTCGTTCCGAATCGTCGCGAGCTTTCCAAAATGTGGTTATGGGCACAAAACGGACAGCGTTTGTGAAAGTTTTGCCAATTTTGTCAAACATTGACAATCCAATCATTTTGTGTACACAAGTGCCTGTTCTTTCGGGCAAACCTCGTTCAGAATCATCGCGAGCTTTCTGAAATGTGGTTACGGGCCCAAAACAGACACTGTATGCAAAAGTTATGCTATTTTTTCCAAAAACTGACAATCCAAGCATTCCGCGTATGCAAGTACTGATTCTTTCACGTATACCACATTCCGAATCATCGCGAACTTTCCGAAATGTGGTTATGGGACCAAAACGGGCACCATATGCGAAAGTTATGCCAACTTTTTGAAAATCGACAATCCAAACATTCCGTGTACTCAAGTGCTGGTTCTTCCACGTGAACCTTGTTCTTAATCGCCGCGAGCTTTCTAAAATGTGGTTATGGGAACAAAATGGACACCGTATGCGAACGTTACGCCAATTTTTCAAAAACTAACAATTTAAACGTTTCATGTATGCACGTGCCGGTTCTTCAACGTGAGCTTCGTTCCGAATCATCGCCAGCTTTCTGAAATGTGGTTATGGGCCCAAAACAGACACATTATGTAAAAGTTAAGGCAATTTTTTTGAAAACTAACAATCCAAGCGCTCCGTGTACTCAAGTGTCGATTGTTTCACATGAACCTCGTTTCGAATCATCGCGAGCTTTCTGAAATATGGTTTTTGGACCAAAACGGATATCGTATGCAAAAGTTATGCCAATTTTTCAAAAATTGACAATCCAAGCATTTTGTATACACGAGTACTGGTTCTTCCACGTGAACCTCGTTCTTAATCATCGTGAGCTTTCCGAAATATGGTTATGGGACCAAAACGAGCACCGTATGCAAAAGTTATGCCAATTTTTTGAAAACTGACAATCCAAGCGTTTCATGTAAGAATGTGCCTGTTCATCCATGCGAGCTTCATTGAACTTTCAAAATGTGGTTATGGGCTCAAAATGGACACCATATGCAAAAGTTATTCCAATTTTTTCAACACTGACAATCCAATCATTTCGTGTACGCAAGTGCTTGTTCTTCCATGCAAACCTTGTTACGAATCGTCACGAGCTTTTCGAAATGTGGTTATGGGGCCAAAATAGACACTATATGCGAAAGTTATGTCAATTTTTTCGAAAATTGACAATCCAAAGGTTCCTTGTATGCAAGTGCTTGTTCTTCTAAGCAAATCTCGTTTCGAATCGTCACGAGCTTTTCGAAATGCGGTTATGGGCCCAAAATGGACATTGTATGTGAAAGTTATGCCAGTTTTTTTTGAAAACTAACAATCCAAGCATTCGTGTACGCAATTGCCAGTTCTTCCGCACAAACCTCTTTCTGAATCGTCGCGAGCTTTTCAAAATGTGATTATGGGTCCAAAACAGACACCGTATGCGAAAGTTATGCCAATTTTTTCGAACACTGACAATCCAATTGCTCCGCGTACGCAAGTGCCTGTTCTTCCATGAAAACCTTGCTCTGAATCGTCTTGAACTTTTCGAAATGTGGTTATGGGCCCAAAACAGACACCGTATGCGAAAGTTATGCCAATTTTTTCAAAAACTGAAAATCCAATCGTTCCGTATATGCAAGTGCCGGTTCTTTCCCATGAATCTCGTTCATCGTTGTGAGCTTTCCGAAATGTGGTTATGGGATCAAAACGGACACCGTATGAGAAAGTTATGCCTATTTTTTTGAAAATTGACAATCTAAGCATTTGTGTACGCACGTGCCGATTCTTCCATGCAAACATCGTTTCAAATCATCGCGACCTTTCAGAAATGTGGTTATGGGCCCAAAACGGACACCGTATGCGAAAGTTATGCCGATTTTTTCGAACACTGATAATCTAATCATTCTGTGTACGCATGTGCCTATTCTTCCACGTAAACCTCAATCCAAATTGTTGCGAGCTTTTCGAAATGTGGTTATGGGCCCAAAATGGACACCGTATGTAAATGTTATGCAAATTTTTTCAACACTGACAATCCAATCATTTCGTGTACGCAAGTGCCTGTTCTTCCACGCGAACCTCGTTACGAGTCGTCGCAAGATATTAGAAATGTGGTTACGGGACCAAAACAGACATCGTATGCGAAAGTTATGCCAATTTTTTTGAACACTGTCAATCTAATCGTTCCTTGTTTGCAAGCGCTTGTTCTTCCATGTAAACCTCATTCCGAATCATCGTGAGCTTTTCGAAATGAGGTTATGGGCCCAAAATGGATACTGTATGTGCCAATTTTTTTGAAAACTAATAATCCAAGCATTCCCTGTACACAAGTGCCTATTCTTCCAAGTGAACCTCGTTCTGAATCGTCGCGAGCTTTCCGAAATGTGGTTATGGGCCCAAAATGGACACCGTATGCGAAAGTTGTGCCAATTTTTTTGAAAACTGACAATCCAGGAGTTCATGTACGCAATTGCCGGTTCTTCCACATGAACCTCATTTTGAATCATCGTGAGCTTTTCGAAATGTGGTTATGAGCCCAAAACGGACATCGTATGTGCCTATTTTTCCACGCAAACCTCATTTCGAATCATCCCGAACTTTCTAAAATGTGGTTATGGGCCCAAAATCGACATCGTATGCGAAAGTTATCCCAATTTTTTCAAACACTGACAATCCAATCATTTTACTTATGCAAGTGCCTGTTCTTCCTCGTGAACCTCATTCCAAATCGTCGCGAGTTTTCTGAAATATGGTTATGGGCCCAAAATGAACACCGTATACGAAAGCTGTGCCAATTTCCTTGAAAACTGACAATTTGTGTGTTCCCTGTACGCAAGTGACTGTTCTTCCACATGAACCTCATTTCGAATCGTCACGAGCTTTCCGAAATGTGGTTATGGGCCCAAAACGGACACCGTATGCGAACATTATACCAATTTTTTTGAAAACTGACAATTCGAGCATTCCTTGGATGCAAGTGCCTATTTTTCCACGTGAACCTCGTTCCAAATCGTTGTACACTTTTCGAAATATGGTTATTGGCCCAAAACGGACACCATATGCCAAAGCTATGCTAATTTTTTCAAAAATTGACAATCCAAGAGTTCCGTGTATGCAAGTGACTATTCTTCCACGTGAACCTCGTTTCGAATCATTTCGAGCTTTTTGAAATGTGGTTATGGGCCCAAAATGGACACCGTATGTGAAACTTATTCCAATTTTTTTGAAAAATGACAATTCAAGCATTCCTCGTTCCTCCACATGAACCTCGTTCCAAATCATTTTACGCTTTTCGAAATCTAGTTATGGGCTCAAAACAGACACCGTATGTAAAAGCTATGCCAATTTTTTCGAAAACTGACAATCTAAGCATTCCGTGTATGCAAGTGACTGTTCTTCCAAGCAAACCTACTCCAAATCATGGCGAGCTTTCCAAAATGTGGTTATGGTCCCAAAATAGACACCATATGCGAAAGTTATGCCAATTTTTTTGAAAATTCACAATCCAAGCATTCGTTGTACGCAAGGGCCTGTTCTTCCACGCGAACCTCATTCCAAATCGTCGTGAGCTTTTCGAAATGTAGTTATAGGCTCAAAATGGACGACATATGCGAAAGTTATGCCAATTTTTTCGAAAACTGACAATTCAAGCGTTCCGTGTATGTAAGTGCCTATTCTTCCACGCTAATCTCATTCCGAATCTATGCAAGCATTCTAAATGTGGTTATGAGCCCAAAACGGACATCGTATGTGAAAGTTATGTCAAATTTTTGAAAATTAACAGTCCAAGCATTCTGTGTACATAAGTGCCAGTTCTTCCATGCGAACCTCGTTTCGAATCATTGCCTGCTTTTTGAAATGTGGTTACGGGCCCAAAACGGACACCGTATGTGAAAGTTATGCCAAATTTTTCAAACACTAACAATCCAATCATTTCGTGTATGCAAGTGCTTGTTCTTCCACGTGATCCTTGTCTCGAATCGTCGTGAGCTTTTCGAAATGTGGTTATGGGCCCAAAATGACCATCGTATCCAAAAGTTATGCCAATTTTGTTAAACACTGACAATCCAATCATTTCGTGTATGCAAGTGCCAGTTCTTTCATGCGAACCTCGTTTCAAATCCTCACGAGCTTTCCGAAATGTGGTTATGGGCCCAAAACAAACACAGTATGTCAATGTTATGCTAATTTTTTCAAAAAATGACAATCCCAGCATTTCGTGTACGCAAGTGCCGATTCTTTCATGCATTCCTCATTTTGAATCACCGCGAGCTTTTCGAAATGCGGTTATGGGCCAAAAACAGACACCTTATGTGAAAGTTATGCTAATTTTTCAAAAATTGACAATCCAAGCGTTCTGTGTACTCAAGTGCTGGTTCTTCCACATGAACCTCGTTCTTAATCATTGCGAGCTTTACAAAATGTGGTTATAGGACTGAAATGGACACCGTATCTGAAAGTTACGCCAATTTTTTGAAAACTTACAATTTAAGTATTCCGTGTACGTATGTGCCGCTTCATCCACGCGAACTTCAATCCAAATCATCGCGAGGTTTTTGAAATGTGGTTATGGGCCCAAAACGGACACATTATGCTAATGTTATGGCAATTTTTTCGAAAACTGACAATCCAAGTGTTCCGTGTATGCAAGTGTCGGTTCTTTCACGCGAACCTCATTTTGAATCGTCGCGAGCTTTTCAAAATGTGGTTATTGGACCAAAATGGACATCGTATGTGATAGTTATGCTAATTTTTCAAAAATTGGCAATCCAAGCGTTCTGTGTAAGCAAGTGCCGGTTCTTCCACGCGAGCCTCATTCTTAATCATCATGAGCTTTTCAAAATGTGGTTATGGGAACAAAATGGACACAGTATGCGAAAGTAATGCCAATTTTTTCAAAAACTGACAGTCCAAGCGTTCCGTGTACGCACGTGCCAGTTCTTGTGTAGAACCCCAAATAATTCTAGACACCTTAGTGGCACTAAGACATGAATATTGGATGACTAAAGTATACTTTTGATTTTTAGTCTCATTTGAGACCCATTTTTGAATTAGGAAAAATTCGATTCGGAAAATGATATCTAAATAAAAGTTGTAGCTCTTTGAGTTGTACGCGAACCTCGTTCCGAATCGTTGTGAACTTTCCGAAATGTGGTAATGGGTCCAAAATGGAGATCGTATGCGAAAGTTATGCCAATTTTTTCAAACACCGAAAATTTAATCGTTTTGTGTACACAAGTACCCATTCTTCCACGTGATCCTCATTTCAAATCGTCGTGAGCTTTCAGAAATGTGGTTATGGACCCGAAACGGACACTGTATGGGAAAGTTATGCCAATTTTTTTGAAAACTAACAATCTAGCATTCTATGTACGCAAGTGCCGGCTCTTCCATGTGAACCTCATTTCGTATCATCGCGAGCATTATGAAGTGTCATTATGGGCCCAAAACAGACACATTATGTTAAAGTTACGGAAATTTTTTCGAAAACTGACAATCTAAGCGTTCTGTGTACGCAAGTGTCGGTTCTTTCACGCGAACCTCATTTCGAATCTTCACGAGCTTTTTGAAATGTGGTTATTGGACCAAAATGGAAATCGTTTGCGAAAGTTATGCCAATTTTTTGAAAATTGACAATCCAATCGTTCCTTGTACGCAAGTGCCGATTTTTCCACTTAAACCTCATTCTTAATCGTCGCGAGCATTTAAAAATGTGGTTATGGGACCAAAACGGGCACCGTATGCGAAAGTTGTGCCAATTTTTTCGAAAACTGACAATCCAAGCATTTCGTGTATGCATGTGCCAGTTCTTCCATGCGATCCTTATTACGAATCGTCGCGTTATGCCAATTTTTTTTAACACTGACAATCCAATCATTCCGTGGATGCAAGTGCCTGTTCTTCCATGTGATCCCAATTTCGAATCAACACGAGCTTTTCAAAATGTGGTTATGGGCCCAAAACAGACATCGTATGTGAAAGTTATGCCAATTTTGTCAAACACCAACCATCCAATCGTTTCATGTATGCAAGTGCCTGTTCTTCCAAGCGACCCTTGTTTCGAATCGTCGTGAGCTTTTCAAAATGTGGTAATGGGCCCAAAACAGACACCGTATGTGAAAGTTATGCTATTTTTTTTAAAAACTGACAATCCAAACGTTTCATGTACGCAAGTACCGATTCTTTCACTCATTCCGAATCGTCGCGAGTTTTCCAAAATGTGGTTATGGGACCAAAACGAACATCGTATAGAAAGTTATGCCAATTTTTCGAAAACTAACAATCCAAGCGTTCTGTGTACTCAAGTGCCGATTCTTCCATGCGAACCTCTTTCTTAATCGTCGCGAGCTTTTCGAAATGTGGTTATGGGACAAAAATGGACACATTATGCGAAAGTAATGCCAATTTTTTCAAAAACTGACAATCCAAGCATACTGTGTACGCACGTGCCAGTTCTTCCACATGAACCTTGTTCCGAATAGTCGTGAACTTTTCTAAATGTTGTTATGGGCCTAAAAGGAACACCGTATGCGAAAGTTGTGCCAATTTTTTCAAACACTGACAATCCAATCGTTTCGTGTTTGCAAGTGCCTATTCTTCTATGTGATCCTCATTTCGAATCATCGCGAGCTTTTCGAAATGTGGTTATAGGCCGAAAATGGGCATCGTATGCGAAAGTGATGCCAATTTTGTGAAACACTGACAATCCAATCATTTTGTGTATGCAAGTGCCTATTCTTCTATGCGAACCTCGTTCTTTATCATCACGAGCTTTCCGAAATGTGGTTATGGGACCAAAATGGACCCCGTATGCGAAAGTTATGCTAATTTTTTTGAAAACTGACAATCTAAGAGTTTTACGCACATGCCAGTTCTTCCACGTAATCCTTGTTCCAAATCGTCGTGAGCTCTCTGAAATGTGGTTATGGGACCAAAACGAACACTGTATGTGAAAGTTATGCCATTTTTTCGAAAACTGACAATCCAAGCATTTTGTGTATTCAAGTACCGGTTCTTCCACACGAACCTCATTCTTAATCGTCGTGAGCTTTCCAAAGTATGGTAATGGGACTAAAACGGACAACTTATGCGAAAGTTACGCCAATTTTTTCAAAAATTGACAATTTAAGCGTTCAGTGTCCACACGTGCCAGTTCTTCCACGTGAACCTCATTCCGAATCATCGCGAGCTTTCTGAAATGTGGTTATGGGCCTAAAACCGATACATTATGCGAAAGTTATGGAATTTTTTTCAAAAACTGACAATCCAAGCATTTCGTGTGTGCAAGTGTCGATTCTTTCACATGAACCTCGTTTTGAATCATCGCGAGCTTTCCGAAATGTGGTTATTGGACCAAAACAGACATCGTATGTGAAAGTTATGCCTATTTTTCAAAAATTGACAATCCAAGCATACCGTGAACGCAAGTGCCGGTTCTTCCATGTGAACCTCATTCTTAATCATCACGAGCTTTTCGAAATGTGGTTATGGGACCAAATCGAAAATCATATGCGAAAGTTATGCTAATGTTTTCGAAAATTGACAATCCAAGCTACCTTGTACGTACATGCTGGTTCTTCCACATGAGCCTCATTTCGAATCGTTGTGAGCTTTTCGAAATGTGGTTATGGGCCCAAAATGGACACCGTATGCGAAAGTTATGCCAATTTTTTTGAAATCTAATGATCCAAGCGTTCATGTACACAATTGTCAATTCTTCCACATGAACCTCATTTTGAATCATCACGAGCTTTTTGGAATGTGGTTATGGGCCCAAAATGGACACCGTATGCGAAAGTTATGCCAAATTTTTTAAACACAGAGAATCTAATAGCTCCGCGTACGCAAGTGCCTATTCTTCTACATAAATCTCACTTTGAATCGTCATGAGCTTTCCAACATGTGGTTACAGGACCAGAACGAACATCGTATGCAAAAGTTATGCCTATTTTTTTGAAAATTGACAATCCAAGCATTCTGTGTACGCACGTGCCGATTTTTCCACGTGAACGTTGTTTCAAATTGTTGCGAGCTTTCTAAAATGTGGTGATGGGTCGAAAGTTATGCCAATTTTTTAGACACTGACAATTGATAAGTATGTTTTTACACACGTATTTGGTTCACAAACATGACTTAAACATGGAAAAAATGGTTGAATTGTGGCTTAATCCTATTAAATTCATGCAATGTAGGTATTTCAATGGAAATTGTGGAATTCAGGAGAAAAGAGCCGAAGAAGGACCAAAACGCAACAAAGTGATAGTTCGAGGACCAAAGGTGCAAATATTGAGAAGTTGAGCTAAATGCAAAACGAGAGTGAAAACATGCCAAGTGTGAGCTCAATGACAAAGCAAAATAATTGGAAGAAGAAAGTATTGAAGAGGGATTGAAATGAAGACAATTGAAAGTTGGAGGACTAAAGCGCAAATACTCAAAAGATGTGCCGAATGAGGGGCATGAGAATTGATGGTGTCAATCATCAATTGGAAGATAAAATTTGTTAAAAAGATGAAAAAATCGAAGAAAGAAGTCAAGAGAAGCAACAAGGAAGTTCAGGGACCAAAATGTAAAAATCACATAGTTGGTTATATCTATGCGACCGCATAGTGTAACCATCTATGCGGTCGCATAGATGGATACAAGAAAAAAAATTGGGCATTTCAAATGACCTATGCGACCACATAAGTTCCTTCTATGCGGTCGCATAGAAGAAACTTCGGGAGGTTTTCTGCAGTTTCCTTTTTCGACTCCAACTCCTTTCTTACCTAATTTGGACACGCTATATATACCCTAAAACACATCCAGAACTAGGGTAGATGATTTTGGGAGAAAAGAGGCACACAATAACATCAAGATCCAAGAGTTTATGCAAGAGGAAGGAGGATTTCATCAAGATTGACGATTTCAAGCATAAATTTTAATAGGGTGATGTCTTCTCCTTTATTAAATCTTTGTAATTTTCTTCAAAACATGTTAGGCTAATTTTTTAGTTCATTAGGAATTTGATGAACCTTTTGATGATTTAAATTTCCATTATTTCATTAATTCAACAATAGTTTCGATTGGACAAATGTTTGATTTATATGATTTGAATGCTTCCATAATTATTTGGCCAATTGCTATGTGATTGTAGATGATTTGTTCTTTGCATTCGAAAGACGGGGAATAAATTCGATAGAATATAAATTGACATAGGGTCCGATAGGGAATGGAAACTTACCTCTATGCTTTATGCAATTCATGAAGATGTTCATAAAAAGTCATGCATTCTTGTACATTGCATCATCCATAGAAATATAGGCTGGTGGTGTGTAAGAGTAGATTCAATATATATCGAGAGAGTGTATTGGATAATTTAGGAACATTGAATTGGCATTTTTTTCCACCGATTCGTTGAATTTGTGAAATTAGGGTTTTTAATAGTCAATTGGGGATTCGAGTTCTTAATGATTTCATTTTGATTCATTTCAATACATTAGTTCTAAAATTGCATATTTACATTTTAGTTGTGTGTTTATTCCATTCGATTAGTGAAATTTCGAAATTAGGGTTTCCAATTTTGAAATTAGGGTTTTCTTTGCAATTAGGGTTTCAAATTGGGGATTTCCCCCAAAATTAGGGCTTTTCACATTTAAACCAAATTTTCATTCAATTAGATTCGGTTAAGGTCACATTGATCTAATTAGATCTAATTTAATCCTCGTGGGAACGATACTTGGACTCATAGTCCATTTTTATTACTTGTTAACGAACCGTACACTTGCGGTGGGTTTTAAAATCGAAAAGAAATATTTCGTGAACAACAATCCAATCTTTCCATGTATGCAAGTACCTATTCTTCCACGTGAACCTCAATCCGAATCGTCACGAGCTTTTCGAAATTTGGTTATGGGCCCAAAATAGACACCGTATGCAAAAGTTATCCCAATTTTTTCAACACTGACAATCCAATCTTTCCGTGTACGCAAGTGCCTGTTCTTCCGTGTGAACCTCGTTCTGAGTCATCGCGAGCGTTTGGAAATGTGGTTATGGGGTCAAAACTGACACCGTATGCGAAAGTTATGTCAATTTTTTTGAAATTGACAATCCAAGCATTTTGTCGGTTCTTCCACACGAACGTCGTTTCGAATCGTTGCGAGCTTTCCGAAATGGGGTTATGGGCCCAAAATGGACACCATATGCAAAAGTTATGTCGATTTTTTCAAACACTGATAATACAATTGTTATGTGTAAGGAAATGACTGTTTGTCCATGTGAACCTCATTCTGAATCATCGCGAGCTTTTCGAATTGTGGTTATGGGCCCAAAATGGACACCGTATGCGAAAGTTATGCCAACTTTTTCAACACTGACAATCCAATCATTTCGTGTATGCAAGTGCCTATTCTTCCACGTGAACCTCGTTCCGAGTCGTCGCAAGTTTTTGGAAATGTGGTTATGGGACCAAAACAGACAACGTATTCGAAAGTTATGCCAATTTTTTCAAACGCTGACAATCCAATCATTCCTTGTATGCATGTGTTTATTCTTCCATGCAAACCTCATTCCGAATCGTCACGAGCTTTTCGAAATGAGGTTATGGGCCTAAAATGGACACCGTATGCGTAAGTTATGCCAATTTTTTTGAAAACTGACAATCCAAGTGTTCTGTGTATGCAAGTGCCTGTTCTTCCATGTGAACCTCATTTCGAATCATCGTGAGCTTTTCGAAATGTGGTTATGGGCTCAAAGTGGACACCGTTTGCGAAAGTTGTGCCAATTTTTTCGAAAACTGACATTCCAAGAGTTCGTGTACGCAATTGCCGGTTCTTCCACACGAAACTTGTTTTAAATCATCGCGAGCATTTCAAAATGTGGTTATGGGCCCAAAAAAGACACCGTATGCAAAATTTATGCCAATTTTTTCAAACACTGACAATCCAATCGCTCTACTAATGAAAGTGCATGTTCGTCTACAGAAACCTCGTTTCGAATCATCCCGAACTTTCTGAAATGTGGTTATGACCCAAAACGGACACCGTATACGAAAGTTATGCCAATTTTTTCAAACCCTGACAATCCAATCATTCCGCTTATGCAAGTGCCTGTTCTTCCTCACGAACCTCTTTCCAAATTGTCAGGAGCTTTCCGAAATATGGTTATGGGCCCAAAACAAACACCGTATACGAAAGCTATGCCAATTTTTTGAAAACTAACAATCCTAGAGTTCGTGTATGCAATTGTCGGTTCTTCCACATGAACCTTGTTCCGAATCGTTGCGAGCTTTTTGAGATGTGGTTATGGGCCAAAAATGGATATTGTATGTGAAAGTTATACCAATTTTTTTGAAAATTGATAATTCAAGCGTTCCTTGTACGCAAGTGCCTATTCTTCTGTACGAACCTCGTTCAAAATCAGTGTGTGCTTTCTGAAATATGGTTATGAGCCTAAAACAGACACCGTATGCGGCAGCTATACCAATTTTTTTCGAAAATTGACAATCCAAGCGTTCCATGTTGTAATACCCCGAACTTCACGTTCTACATTTGGCCAATATGATTCATGCATTTCATGCTAATTACATTGTCATTTGTATCAATTTCCTGATTGGCTTCTCTTAAAATGATGCATTTGATCATCAAGGCTTTAAAATCTTTACATGATGATAACCTTCGACTCTTCGATTTAGGTGGTGAATTTTATATTGAGCTATGATAGAAAGTTAGATTAACTAAATGTTGGAGATTGGCTTGGTAAGTAATGTAATATTTGAAAGGCCAAAAATTTGTATCAACGAAGGTTCAAGCTTTCCATTCGGCTAATCGAGGTCACCTTAAACCCTAGATAGGTAATTCACATATTTGGGACATGAGGGATGAAGTGACTTTATCACAACGTAATAATATATGTCTTATACGACATTATAAATATTGAGGTGCGAATTGTTGAAATCGGTTGAGAATCGGGTAAGAAATTAAATGAACAGCTGAGGAATTAGATCTATAAAGTACTTTAGGATCTTAATGCAAGTGAAATAGATTGTAAGCACATCAAAATAAACGAATGACACTTGATTTATACCTGCAAGGATAGATGTAAAATCAGAATTTATTCAAAGGAGACAACACCTACTTAACATGTGACAACTTGCCACTTTAACCTCTAATTCCTTCAACCTTAAGCC